>NC_052146.1:274921687-275118813 GCF_902713615.1 Scyliorhinus canicula | reverse complement strand
CCCCCCCCCCCCCCCCCCCCCCCCCCCCCCCCCCCCCCCCCCACACACACACATCTGAATACTGCTCAATGAGTCAGCAAGTTAAATCTTGGGGAAGAAAAATGCAAGATATACTAAATGTGATCCACATGATTGATTTCAAAGCTCTCTCGGTATGACAGTGAATGGAACTATGGGACTGCTGGCCTCCAGCTCTAATGCAGTAAGAAAATATTCCACAGCTTCTTCATTTTTCCCTTGGCCTTGCACCACCTCCCCCAAACTGTTCCAGGCCTCGTGGGACGTTGGCTGAGCCTGAACAGCGTCTCTCAGGAACTTCTCCGCCAGGCTACTCCGGCCCATTTTGTGCAGTGTTCTTCCCTATAGTAGAATAAAACACAAAGATCAGTGCACCATTTGGAGGATTAAATCAATTTATGATGCAAAGTACAAGGACATGAAAAGCATGACTTAAAAAAATAAAGTACTTGCATTTATAAAGCCTCTTTCATGTCCTCAGGACATTTCAAATCACCCCACCGCTAATAAATTACATTTGAACGGTTGTGATAGGTAGGCAAATGGAGCAACTCATTTGTGCACACAGATTCCCACAAAGAGCAAGAAGATAAATCACCACCATGATATGAAAGCTAAAAACTGCAGGTTCTGGAGATCTGAAATAAAAACAGAGCTGGAAATACTGGGCCATTGTGGCAGCATCAGTGGAGGGAGAAATAAAGTTAACATTCCGAGTTCGAAGAAGTCACATTCAGCTGAACATGTTTCCTGTTTCCATCTCCACAGGTGTTGCCTGATGTGCTGAGGATTTCCAGCATTTTCTGAAGATAAGCGACCAGTTGTCCTGAGTTTGGTTGACAAAATCATGTTGACTGTGACAGCAGTGGAACATCATGGTCTTCCTTGAAAAACATGCGGTGGGGTCTCTTGCAATAAATTGAACAAGCAGGCAGGCAGTAGGAGGTACTGCAGAACACACAGGAGCAGAACATCTGGCTTCCCAGCTTAGTAACAACACAAAATACAGTGCTCTTGACTAACACAGCACAGACCATAGATTGATTCTGGAATTCAAAAATTTGTAAGACAAGTTCCAGACGGAGTACTTGGAAATCAGTGGTTAAAAAAAAAGCAGCATTACATACTGAATTTTGGGGGCAAGGGCTTGATGGTGGGCAGGAGACCACCCTGAGGTGGGTTGACACTTTAAATATTGTAATATGGCTGCAAGCCTTAATCATCAGCAAAATGATGGAAGGTGCTGGAAACAATGATGCAGCCTTAGTACAAATATGGAAAAAAGAGCTGAATTCCAGAGAGTGACTGCCAATGTCTGGCAGAATGTAGCACCGTCCCTCCATTTTAAGGTCAGAAGTGATCAGAAGCTTAACTGCACCAGCCACTTAATTACTGTGTCTACAAGAGCAGGAAAGAGGCTGGGAATTCCATAGTGAGTAACTCACCTCCTGACTCTAGAAACACTGTCCACCATCTGTAAGATGCACGATGTTGAACACCAACCAGGGCTTGATTGCCACCACATCCAGCATTCACTATTTTTACCACTGATGCACAGTGGTAGCCATGTGTACCATCTACAAGGTGCACTGCAACAACTCACCAAGGCTGTTTTGACAGCACCTACCAAACTCTGACCTCTACCACCTAGAAAGACAAGGGCAGCAGATGCATGGGAACAGCACCCGCAAATTCCCTTCAAAGCCACACACTAATATATCACCGTTCGTTCACTGTGGCAGGTTATAATCCTGGAACACCCTTCCCAGCAGCACTGTGGGTGTACCTACACCACATGGACTGCTGCGAGGCAAGAATCTAATAATTCAGAAGTACATAGAACATACAGTGCAGAAAGAGGCCATTTGGCCCATCGGGTCTGCACCGACCCACTTAAGCCCTCACTTCCATCCTATCCCTGTAACCCAATAACCTTCCTAACCTTTTGGTCACTAAGAGCAATTTATCTTGGCCAATCCACCCAACCTGCACGTCTTTGGGCTGTGGGAGGAAACCGGAGGACCTGGAGGAAGCCCATGCAGACACGGGGAGAACGTGCAGACTCCGCACAGACAGCGACCCAGCGGGGAATCGAACCTGGGACCCTGGCACTGTGAAGCCACCGTGCTATCCCCTTGTGCTACAGTGCTGCCCATAAATCTTTCTTATTATCACAAGTAGGCTTAAGTTAACACTGCAATGACGTTACTGTGAAAAGCCCCTAGTCGCCACACTCCAGCGCCTGTTCGGGTACACAGAGGGAGAATTCAGAATGTGCAATTCACCCAAGTCACCTTTCGGGACTTGGGGAGGAAACCGGAGCACCCGGAGGAAACCCACGCAGACACGGGGAGAATGTGCAGACTCGGCACAGACAGTAACCCAAGCCGGGAATCAAACCTGGGATCCTGACACTGTGAAGCAACAGTGCTAACCACTATGCAGCTGTGCCACCCAAGAAGCCAGCTCACCCGGACCGTCTCAAGGGTTATTAGGAATGGAGAACAAATGCTGCCCTAACCAGCATGCCCACATTCCGTTAACGAATAAATAAAAAAGCTGGCTTGATTGGCAACCCACCTGCCACCTCATATATTCACTCCCTCCACCTCCAGCAGAGGGAGGCTGCAGTGTGTACCACATAAAAAATGTACTGTAGCAACTCAACAAGGTTTCTTCAACAGCACTTTCCAAGCCTGCAACCTCTACTAGCTACAATAAGGGAAACAGGATATGGAAACACCGCCGCTTGCAAGCATCCCATCAAGTCACACACCATCCTGACTTCAAAGCTTATCGCCATTTATTCATCATCAAAATCCTGAAATTCCCTACCTAACGTCACAACAGGAGTACCTTCACCACGCAATGGTTTGAGAAGACAGCTCACAACGACATGCTCAAAGACAATTCAGGCTGGGCAATAAAAGCTGGCCTTGCCAGCAACACCCACAGAAACAAATAAAGAACACTGTAACAAATGAAAATATCTTATTCTAAGAAGTCGTAAAGACTTCTGGGTGATGGACTCAATCCAACATTCTTAGTCTCAAAAGAACAGCCTACAGTGATATGTGTGCATTTCTGAAATACAATGGTAATGCGTCACTATTTGGGCATGCGTAACCTGAGTTTATAGAGCAGTAATTCACCAGTGTAATTTCAAATCTGCAACCTTTTAAAGTTGAAGCATACGGTTTAGGCATTACTCTCTCTCTTTCTGTATGACCTTTTGCTAATACTCCTATTTACTCCTTTCTACTCGGGCTGGGATATTTCATCAACTAATGCTATGGAATTGTTGACTCTCCACATTTGGCAAAGCTACTAGCTTGGTGATAAGTCATGTTGCAAGTAACATCTGTGTGCTTAACTCCGTTTCTAGTAATTTAGCGTTTATTTACTTAGCTGCAATATCTGCTTTTTAAAATATATTACAACTCTTCTGCACCCTGCTGCTTTGCACCTCAAAAGAAAATAGGAACAGAGTCTGCATTCAGCCCCTTGAGCTGTTCTGCATTTAGTTCAAACATGGGAATGGTAGCATTGTAGTTACTGTGCTTCTGGACTGGTCATCCAGTGGCTCAGACTAAAGGTACGGGGCAGGATTTCAATACCAGTCAGGTTCATAGTGTTAAGTTCATGTTCAGGGCCTGACCCCACACAGTACTGGTAACACACTGTGCTGCTAGTTTAATTGAAAATCAGCTTAATTGGCCCAATGACGAGTTCGCCGTCCAATTAGCGGCAGCAGGCACAGGAAGGAGGTGGGAAACAGGAAGCAACAAGCCCGATTTAAAGGGCAAGCAGCAGCCATTGCTTCAACGGGCATTCAGCGCAATAATGGACAGGGGGGGTGCTGAGCAGAGGATAATGGATGGGGAGGACTGCATTGCCAGGGAAGCCCGTGGTTTTTCCGACACCTCACTGAAGGTGCTGACATTTACAGAGAAACATCCTGTTCCAGCCCATGGCACAGGAAGGCCTGCAAGGCTGACCAAGATGGCATGGCTGGAGATGGTTCACAAGGTCAGCAGCAGAGGAGTGGCGAGGACGATACATTTCAATCATTTGCTGAAGTCTGGAAAGGGGAGTCCAAAGATCGACCCGGATGGTGTGACCTCTGGTCAGCAGTCACCAGGGTGCAAAAGAAAGCAGCATCCTGGGGCCACATGGAGGTCTACTCGTGTTCTTGTGCTATGGCCGGTAGGAATGATGCACAATAGAACATCTAGTTCTTGACTAGTTCAACTAATTTATTATCAAAAAAGTGCACGGTAAAGATAACTGGAAGAAATATATTACAAACTACTAATACTAGTAAATTATCCTTGAGCTTCTGCAAGTATGACTATCCACTAACACGACAAACTCCCAACTCCTCGAGGTACAGAGTCACAAGGTAGACTACACTGCCACCTGCTGGTCAGAGGTCGTTTACAGCATCATATCCAAGTTAGCTTATGTATATCATTACAGGGTGCACAGCAGCCTTGATGACCCATAAGCCTGAGTGCTAATGGACAATTGGGCTATAGTAAAGACAACAACATCTTCTGCGAATGAAAAACTGGGAGTGGGAGAGTAAATTAGCAGAGGGTTTAGCACATGGCTAAATAGCTGGCTTTTAAAGCAGACCAAGGCAGGCCGGCAGCGCGGGTTCAATTCCCGTACCAGCCTCCCCGAACAGGCGCCGGAATGTGGCGACTAGGGGCTTTTCACAGTATCGTCACTTGAAGCCTACTTGTGACAATAAGCGATTTTCGTTTTTTCATTTTCATTTCCTAATGGCATTTTCCCTCACCTTGCAATTCAAACTGTAAAGCATTGCCCAGGAAAGAGAGAAGGCAAGTCTGGACAGGGGTTCCCCAGCCGACGTTGCTGTTGCTTGCACTTCAATGTGCCTCACATGGTACTGTAAAAAGTGGCACAAAGTGCACATCACATCAGGGCTGGAAGATTCAGTGGAAGGCTGAGTTGGCTGTGGTCAGTCCCCCTCGGAGGATGTAGGACAGGTGCAGCTCTATTCAGCAGGGTTGAGATACGAAGTATCGGGAGTCACGAAACAGCTGTCTCTACCTGGAGAAACTGAATCAGAATTACATGAGACTCTGCGTAGAAGTGGAATGAGAATTGAGGAGTCCATTCATCCCAAGTATTCCACAATGACTCAATGCTTTGAGTGCATGAACTCATCTGTTGAAAAAGTGGCCATTCTCATGGGAGCTACATGCAGCATCATTCAATGTGGATGCAGAAACAGTTGCCCCAACACGCAGAGGATGCATTATGTCGCTTTGACTGGTCTGTAGTACAAATGGCACAAATGAAGAGTGGATGGCATCTTGTGATTCGCTCGTGCGACCTCAATCACCATGAAAGAGTTGAGGAGGCGACAAGATGGTGATTGGGGGGGGGGGGGGGGGGGGGGTGGCTGTCCCTCACAGGGTATCATCATCCAGCTTCATGGCCCCTTTGGCAAAGGATGTGCCTGTGGGTTATGCCCTGTGACAGGGGCTGCCCCTGCAGTGACGCCAGTGAAGCAGCTTTGGAGATACGCTCCTAGCAGATCCATGATGAAGCTGACCGACATGGACATCTCAGTGGGTTTCCTCTGGGTGCTCTGATTTCCTCCCATAGTCCAAAGGTGCGCAGGTTAGGTGGGGTTACAGGGACAGGGCGATAAAGTGGGCCTAGGCTGGGTGCTCTTTCAGATAGTCGATGCAGACGCGGTGGGTCGAATGGCCTCCTTCTGCACTGTAGTAATTCTATGTCTATGACAGGCAAAATCAGTCTGCCTCGATTTTCAGCCACAGGGAGGCAACTTATCGGAGTGGTCGTGAGCGGAGTTCTCCGAATAAGTAATGACACTTTGTGGATGACTTGGATGTTGTAAATTATATCAAACTGTTATGCATTAAATCACAGGGAATATTGTTGTTCAAGTGCAGACTTTGGTGTTTCCATTTCAACATGATGAAAGCCAGAAGCATGGAAAATAAGGGCCAAACAGTGTGCTGAGAAGGAGTGCATTCAGTGCAGACTCTGGCGACTTGCATTGTTTGTGCCATTGGAAAGTTGTTGACTTCTGCTGCAAACTGAGGTTGTTCTCACTCAGATGATGGACCCTCTTCCCTCCAAATGTTGTGAAGACTGAGTCTCATAGCGGTCCAACATCTCTTCATCAGACTGGCCCTGGCACGCCTGTTATTCTGATGTGCTCCGCCTCTTAACCCTGACATGGCAGCATCTTCATACAGCAAGAGGACCACCCTCCACTTCTCGTCTTCCTCTTCCCAAGCAAAGAACTGTGCTATTCCACTTCTTCTCCCATCTCCAGTCCACACCTCTCTGGAGAGCTATAGAAGGAGGACTCAATAGATCACCACAATGAACGAGACCCTTAAGGGAGTGTATTGACAGGTGCTACTTGACCAGTCAATGCATCTGCACTTCCACCAGGAAGCCAGTGGTTTGCTCAAGGATGACCCTTACGCTCAGGTGGCATCGGTTAGTGTCTCTCAGCTTCTGTGGCAGTGATACACCAGAGTCACCAACCATCTCTACAAGTGATAACCTTGTCTGCCGACTACCATCCACAGATCTCAGATGATGTCATGAAAAACGGCAGAATCTGGGACTTCTGGAGGATGAAGGCCCTGTGATTGCTTCTAGGACAGTGTCTGTATCTGAATAAAGCTCTCGGTATGATCATATATCAGCTGAACATTTAAGAGTGGAATACTGTCCTATTGAGGAATATTTCTGGCTGGTCAGTCGATGCTGCAATGGCCATATGGATGCAATCAATAATCCCCTGCACTAAAGGACATCGAGCGGCAGAGGAAGATCACACTGTACTTTGAATTTGAGTGCCACGGGCAGCACGGTGGCGCAGTGGATAGCATTGCTGCATCACGGCGCCGAGGTCCCAGGTTCTATCCCGGCTCTGGGTCACTGACCGTGTGGAGTTTGCACATTCTCCCCGTGTTTGCGTAGGTTTCGCCTCCACAACCCAAAGATGTGCAGGCTAGGTGGATTGGTCATGCTAAGTTTCTACTTAATTGGAAAAAATGAATTGGGTACTCTAAAATAAAAAAAAAGAATTTGAGTGCCACTATCTGTCGGAAATTAATGTAATTCTTTGCCATTTCAAACAGAGCATAATTCCTTGTGATGCAATGAGTTGCCACCAATATTTGTTGCCCTTCCTTGGATGGAACAGGTTGCAAACAAAACAAGGCCACTGTGATGTTTCCAGCTACAGGAAGGCCATGGCAACAGTTCTTGTGAATTCTCGGATGTCCCTCAATGAGAGCAACCAGCTGTTCTGGGCAGGCACAGAGTTCTGCAGCACAGATGCTCTGACATATCCAGGCAGCTTCTGCTTTGGCGTTAGACCCCATGCTGAGGGTGTTGCCTCTGTTGACTTCCTCACCCTCATTTCTCACCCCTGCTCTCTGTTGCGTGGGGTCTGCCTCTGCTCTTGCAAAGGGCTGTGTGGTAGTCCCCACTAACTGTGTATTAGATGTAGTAACTGTATATTAGATATAGTACGGTAAGGTGCCTGTACTAGAGGTACAGGGGTAAATCCCTGCCTGCTGGCTCAGCCCAGTAGGCAGCGTATAAATGTGTGCCCTCACCAGAGCTGCTCCCATTCTGGTACCAGCTGCGGGAGGCCACACATCTCGGCTCAATAAATCCTCGATTATTCACTACTGTCGTCTTTGTAGTAATTGATAGTGCACAGGCTGCACATCATCGCTCGCCAATCCAATCTCCGAGTAGTTGAATCCCATTTCCTGTCATGCCCTTCTTTTCTTTGTCGTAGTGTTTTCATAAGCCTCTCGCTCATGAACCATGAGGTCTGTATGCAAAAGGATCGCACCATCTCCCATTGTCAAGTGTGAAGAGACATGACAGATAATTATTTTGATGCTGTACAACTGGTTGCCTGTGAATGGTGATTTCTCTGAGCCCTCCCTCTTTAATGGTGCCTTTTGCTGCCTTCCCACCTTTCTGACTCATTCCCTGCTGTGTTCGTGCCTCTTCCTACCTTTCATGGTTGAGAATGTGTCGATATGGTTAATAGCCTTAACTAGCTATTTATTCCGCTTACTTTGTAGCTTTTTAATCTCATGTTGGTTTTGTGTCAGGATATTGGCACACCAACCCGAGTGGAAGGTTTATGTGACTGTCCAACTTGCTCTGGCATTTAAGTAAAAATCCTGTCTCCAGAGTCAGGAGTTCAAATCCCATCTGGGCAGCATGTGGAACTTAAATTCATTTGGTTAAATAAATCTGGAATAAAAAAAGCTAGTGTGAGTAATGGTGACCATGAGAGTAGTGAATTAGCCTGAAAACCCATCTGTTTCACCAATGTACTTTAGGGTAGGAAATTTACACCCCTTACCAGGTCTGGCCTACATATGACTTCAGACCCAGGAGCAACATCAGGCAGACCTAAAAATGAGGTGTCAACCTGGTGAAGCTACAGCACAGGACTACTTGCATGTCAAACAGCATGAGGAGCAAGTGATAGACAGGGCTAAGCTGTCAACGAATCAGAACTAAGCTCTGTAGTCCTGCCACATCTAGCTGTGAATAGCTTTTAAAAATTAATTTACGTGATGGGGGCGTCGTTGGTTAGGGCAGCATTTATTTTCCATCCCTAGTTGCCCTTCATAAGTTGGAGGTGAGTTGGCTTCTTGAACCGCTGCTGTCCTTGAGGTGCCTGTGCACCCACTGTGATGCTAGGCAGGGCGTTCCAAGATCTTACTCCAGCGACATTGATGGAACAGTGATATATTTCCAAGTCAGGGTGGTGAGTGACTTGAAGGGGAACCTCCAGGTGGTGGGGTTCCCAGGAATCTACTGCTCGTCCTTTCAGATGGTAGTAGCCATGGGTTTGGAAGGTGCTGTCTAAGGAATCTTGGTGAGTTACTGCAGAGCATCTTGTAGATGGTATACACGGCTGCCACTGTTCTTTGGTGGTGGAGGGTTTGACTGTTTGTGGAAGGAGGAACAATCAAGTGGGCACCTCGGTCCTGGATGTTCTCGAGCTTCGAGTGTTGGTGGAGCTCCACTCATTCAGGCAAGTGCAGAGTATTCCTTACACTCCTGACTTGTGCCTGGTAGATGGTGGACGAGCTTTGGGGGGGTCAGGAGGTGAGTTACTTGCCATAGGATTCCTAGCCTTTGACCTGCCCTGTAAGCCACAGTTTTAATGTGGCTAGTCCAGTTCAGTTTCTGATCAATGATAACCCCCAGGATGTTGATGTGGGGGATTCAGCAATGGTAAAGCCATTAATCGTCATGGGGCGATGGTTAGATCCTGTCTTATAGGAGATGGTCATTGCCTGGCACTTGTGTGACGCGAATGTAACTTGCAACTTGTCAGTCTAAGCCTAGATATTGTCCAGGTCTTTCTGCATTTGGCCATGGACTGCTTCATTATCTGAGGAATTGTGAATGGTGCTGAATATTGTGCAGTCATCCGCAAACATCCCCACTTCTGACCTTATAATGGACTCCTCCATCACTCAGGATGGAGATATTTATGGAGCCTCCTCCTCCAGTGAGTTGTTTAATTGCCCACCACCTGTCACGGCTGGATGTGGCAGGACTGTAGCGCTGAGATTTGATGCGTTCATTGTAGAATCGCTTAACCCAATCATCTTTAGCTGTTTCATCAATGACCTTCCTTCCATCAAAAGGTCAGAAGTGGGAATGTTTGTAGATGACTGGACAATGTACCAGCCTCCCCGGACTTCTCGTACCAGCCTCCCCGGACAGGCGCCGGAATGTGGCGACTAGGGGCTTTTCACAGTAACTTCATTGAAGCCTACTCGTGACAATAAGCGATTTTCATTTCATGTTCAGCACCATTTGCGACTCCTCGGATACCAAAGCAGTTCTTGACCAAATACAGCAAGACCTGGACAATGTCCAGGCTTTCAATGCTGAATGTGAATATATCTGCACTGAGGTTTGGTGTCCAGAACTGAATGCAATACTCCAGACAGTGTCTGAAGAGGGCTCTGTCTGTACAATTTATGCATTACATTCACGCCTCCATTCCAACCTCCTTGAGCTAAAGGTCAACATTCTATTTGCCTTTTTGTACTTGTACTCTAGCTTTTAATGCTTTGTGCACTGGGCCATACATCAGTGAATCCCTTTGCTCCTCCACATTTTCTAGTTTCTTACCACAAAATAAATATTGAGATTTGTCTTTCACATATCCAGGGCGCGATTCTCCGAAGCACGGGCTGGAGAATCGCCGCAACAGTGCCACGCTGGCACGCGATTCTCCAAAGTGCGGAGAATCGGCTCCATTTGCGCCGGCGCGTTTGATGCGCGCCGGTCGCAGGCGGGGCCGCCGATTCTCTGGCCCGGATGGGCCGAGCGGCTGTCGCCATCCACACCTGGTTGCTGCCGGCGCGAAGGGTCGGGGAGCGGTCTTTGGGGGGCTCCGTCCCCCGGGGGGGGGGGGGGGGGGGGGGGGGGCCTCCGATGCGGTCTGGCCCACGATCGGGGCCGACCTATCGGCGGGCCGGCCTCCCCCCCCCGCGCCTACTTTGTTGTGCAGCCGGCCCCTGAGCCCCCACGCCATGTTCCATCGGGGCCGGCGGGCTGAAGAAGTCCCCCGCGCATGCACGGGTTGACGCGACCCAACTGCACATGCGCGGGTTGGCGTGACCCAACTGCACATGCGCGGGTTGGCGCGGCCCATGCGCGGCACCCATTTGGTGCTGGGAAGGGAGGCTGGAGCGGCGTGAACCGCTCCAGCACTGTGCTGGCCTCCTGTGGGGGCCAGAATCGGCAGTCCCCGCGCCCGTTTTGTGCCGTCGTGAAACGCGGCGGCGTTCACTAACAGCGCAAACACTCTGTCTCCATTTCGGAGAATCGCGCCCCAATATGAAGGACCTCAGACTTCTCCATTTCAAATTCTATTGGTGATAGTTTTGGCCACAAATTTCAACTTTCTAGATCCCTTTATGATTTTTGTCTCCTATCCACACAACGTACTGTGGCTCCAAACTTAGTGTCACCTGCAGACTTGGAAATACATATCTCTAGTCCCTCATCCAATATAAAAATATCCTACTACATTTAAGGTATAGTTTATTCCATATTAAGCTACCTAGCATTCAGTTAGTTAAGTTAGACAAGTTCACCATGTTCCTTCATAAGATGTTTTTCTGTTCCACAAACCTCAAGCTACCTTTAATGGTTCTTGTGCAGCTCGGGTGAACATAAAGCAAATTTCCCTGTTTTCTGAGGGTGACCTTTCGGAAGGTTAGTTTATTCCAACAGGACCTTCCCAGCAATTAGCCTCAGAGATACGGCAGCTTGCTTTAGGCTTTCCGCCTCTGTTTGAGACTTATGTTAGGGGCTGGTGGTATTTTTAAAAATAAATTTAGAGTACCCAATTATTTATTTCCAATTAAGAGGCAATTTAGCATGGCCAATCCACCTAACCTGCACATCATTGGGTTGTGGGGTTGAAACCCATGCAGACCGGGGAGAATGTGCAAAATCAAGGGGCTAGTGATATTAATATGGCATTTTGCCAAAGCTAAAGGCTATTAAAATACATTCTTGCATTAAGATAAAAAAGTTTTAAGCTGCCGAATGTAACACTTTTCAGTGCCAGCAACCAATGGCAACAATCATTACGTTAGATGTAAGGTGAAGGATTTTTAATTTGCTCTCACATTAGGCTTCAGTTTAAAACCTTGGAATAGTAGGTTCCATTTCCCATAAAATCCATTTCTTGTGGTTTCTCTGAATTTTGTTGCTAATTATTACAAAGGGATAATTTGTTGCTATGGCCCCAAACCTGCTAAGACCCGTGTTGAGACAACCCACATACATTCCATGTAGGGCCCCCAGAACCGAACAGAAAGACAGAAGAGCTACTTCATCCCATCAGTCAGGGCTGGGTTTAACCTAGGTCGCATGAGTAAAAGGATAATCCACTTCTCCAGCCACACAGCAAAAGTGCTCACTAAACTACTGAAGCCCTGGGTTACAATCAATGCCATTTGGATCAAGTATCGATTTGAACTTTACTTCCATAACCTGGACAGGATTTTAAAAACATATCAGGGTAGAGTTTCCACTTTGGGTGTCATCAGCAAGGCCATGAAATGCTCAAGAATGTACATAATAGCTCGATCTTTGTTTAGTAATAAATGCTCAAAAATGCTATGGCAACAGCAGCTTAGCTTCAAGCTGCTGGCTTTGTGAGGAGAAAACAAGATTACAGAAACATTCTTAAATGAAAACATCCAGTTCAGGCAATGCAGGTAAAATGGAAATCATTACATGGGTTAACTTTTTTATCCTGACTTTACCTCTTCTCCCTTGCCTTCAACTATCAAAATGGCATCTCAGTTTAGAGTCAGTTAAACCTCAAACCATTCAAGCACAGCCAAGTCTGAATAGGAGCCAAGGCTGGGTTGAACTTTGGAAGCATAGGAATGCAACATTCTTGCCAGCTAATCCCCCCACCCAAACTACGAATAACAGTACGTCATATCCAATAAACAAAACATAGCCAAGGTTCTAGCACTAGAAACAGAGACGTCTTTTGAGAAACGCAGGGTCTTACGTTAGAAGCCATAGTGAATGGAACAAAGCATTTTAAAAGAAAAGAATTCTGAAAGTAAATCACTGAATTTCATTGGCATTTGGGAGGCCTGTAAAACTGCACAATCTAACTAGTTCTTACTGTTTAAATTCTAAAGCACTGGACAAAGAAAGTAAGAAAATAAGCCAAAAATAGGAACAGAAAATGCTGTAATTACACAAGTCATTCAGGTCCAAAAGAGGAAATAGGTTAACATTTCAGAATGTGCTTCCAGTTTAACTGCAAAACATTGCAGCGAGAGTGCTTTAGAGAAATATGCATTCGAGTTTAGGTGGGATGTGGTTGTGCAGATGGCTGACAGTATGTAGTCAATGTGAACAACAATTACAATTACTCTTGTACTTATTTTCATATTCCCAATCAATTTTAATGTGTTTCAATTAGTTTGTCTGTCCCCCAACATATTAAGAAACTCATTCTAGGGAAATAACAGGCATCCTAACATTGCTTCTAACTGTAGCTGAGCCTCAGTTTACATTTGCTTGCAATGCTGCCCACTCATTTGAAACACAATTCATCTTTATCTATTTGACATTAATTAAATGCCAGTTGTTGCAAACTGCTGCTTTATTTTTTTTGTTCATTTTTCCACAAATACATTTTCTTTTATGCAATTTTCCTTTTGGTGAATGCTTCCCAACTGCGGTTCACCTGGGTAAACAACATTGCTCCGGAGGGCTAGTGAAAGGCTGCTCTCCCACGAATGTTAATATTCCCAATGCTTCATACCAGAAGCTGTGGACCACCAGGAATGGACCCCTCCTTTTTGATTTTATCACCCCTAATGTTGTGGAACTTGTTTACTGTTAACTGGATACTAAATGATTCCAAGTGGGGTAAGTATTTTGTAGCAACTACACTCCAATGTATTTAATTCTTCTTACTTTTAAGTTAGAAAGTTTGAGAAGAAAAGCAGATAGTCATTACAACAGCAACTTGGGTATTATTCGGACATTACAACCTCTATAGTTGCCTCTGCTTTCATGAGACATGACTCAGATTGAGATTGAGAATGAAACAGACTGAAACTATGTTCAGGCTAGCACTACGGGAGCGATTCTCCCAAAGGGAACAACGTTTAGCCGCGTGTTTCCCGGCGCCCGCAGTGCTGAGAAACACATAGCTATTCAATGCGACTCGCATTGTATAAGGGGCCTGAAAGGGAAACACACAGCCGCTTTGTACCGTGGGGAGTTCCGCCCACTAGAACTCCTCATTGTAGTGAGAGATCGGGATGACATTTAAAAATGGTATCCTGTTCTCTGAGGCCCCAAAACTATCCCCGACCCCGACCTCCACCACAAGCCTTTGTTAACATGTACTAGATGCTGTGGTATGAGGAGGCAAGAGTTCAGCTCCTTTTTCACCAACACACCTTTAATGGTTCAAACTCACTCTGCACAGAACTCTACAGATCATCACAAGCTCCAGAATCCACCTGAAGCCCCTTTACATATCAGTGTCAATCATTGAACACTTAACATAAATGAGACAATCATTGAACACTTAACATAAACGAGACAACTAATTGCAATGTCTCTTAACCCATTACTTAACAGACTTAACTATGGGAGGGCCTCCGGCGAGATCACGTTGGAGCTCACAAGGCGTGGCGAGCCAGGTAGATCCCAGGAGCGAGGTCTCCCGCCTTTCATTGGCTACGCTGCTCCGAGCTGCTTTTCCGGCGTTGCATGACCATTGGACTGCGCCCTCTGTCAAAGCAGTGACACAGAGGCTAGGTATTCTAACATTGCTAGAAAATAATTAAAGAGAGAAACGGAGGCAATGTTTACCATCCCAGAGGAAATGGCCATTGTACAATGTGTCCTATATGATCTCTGTTTGTGCTAAGGATCTGTTCCTGATATTGTATGAGGACCAAGGGCAATTACTGTTAACACACAGAGGTAAGTGGCAGTAGGAATGGAGCACGAGATTGGCAAAGTGCCAGAATGTTAAAACTGAGCTATAATGGAAATAAGGTCAACTTTCCAGCGTATAAATTCTGGGATGGGAATAAACTTACACTAAGTGCCAAATGATGATTCAAGCTAATTATGGGTGGAGATAGAAAAGAGGAAAAGGGGACTTTGCATCAATAGAAACTTAATGAAAGGAGAAAAGGTCCAACAGTTCTAGGATCAGAACAGATCTTGAGACAGTGCTTTGTATGAACATCATTAATGTTTCCTTTGTAAATAAATAAATAATTAAAAAGATACAAGTTCTGTGACAGCAAGGTGGAGAACTAAAATAGCAAACAACCGGTAACTTGGGTTTGTGTTTGCTTGAGCGGAGGTATAGAGTATAGAGTATAGAGAAATACAGCACAGAACAGGCCCTTCGGCCCACGATGTTGCACCAAACTTTTGTCCTAGGTTAATCATAGAATTTTGGACAATTTTTCATGGCCAATCCACCCAACCTGCACATCTTTGGACTGTGGGAGGAAACCGGAGCACCCGGAGGAAACCCACGCAGTCACGGGGAGGATGTGCAGACTCCACACAGACAGTGACCCAAGTCGAAATCGAACTTGGGACCCTGGAGCTGTGAAGCAGTTGTGCTATCCACAATGCTACCGTGCTGCCCTTAAGAAGTTAACCTACACTCCATTATTCTACCCTAATCCAAGTACCTATCCAATAGCCGCTTGAAGGTCCCTAACTTTTCCGACTCAACTACTACCACAGGCAGTGCATTCCATGCCCCCACTACTCTCTGGGTAAAGAACCTACCTCTGACATCCCCTCTATATCTTCCACCATTTATCTTAAATTTATGTCCCCTTGTAATGGTGTGTTTCACCCGGGGAAAAAGTCTCTGACTGTCTACTCTATCTATTCCCCTGATCATCTTATAAACCTCTATCAAGTCGCCCCTCATCCTTCTCCGTTCTAATGAGAAAAGGCCTAGCACCCTCAACCTTTCCTCGTATGACCTACTCTCCATTCCAGGCAACATCCTGGTAAATCTCCTTTGCACCTTTTCCAAAGCTTCCACATCCTTCCTAAAATGAGGTGACCAGAACTGCACACAGTACTCCAAATGTGGCCTGACCAAGGTTTTGTACAGCTGCATCATCACGTCACGGCTCTTAAATTCAATCCCTCTGCTAATGAACGCTAGCACACCATAGGCCTTCTTCACAGCTCTATCCACTTGAGTGGCAACTTTCAAAGAACTATGAACATAGACCGCAAGA
Source organism: Scyliorhinus canicula (assembly GCF_902713615.1). Classification (NCBI taxonomy): domain Eukaryota; kingdom Metazoa; phylum Chordata; class Chondrichthyes; order Carcharhiniformes; family Scyliorhinidae; genus Scyliorhinus; species Scyliorhinus canicula. The sequence continues at coordinate 275,102,932 of NC_052146.1, read as the reverse complement.
TCTCTCTGCTCCTCCACATTGCCAAGAACCCTACCATTAACCCTGTATTCCGCATTCATATTTGTCCTTCCAAAATGGACAACCTCACACTTAGAACATAGAACATAGAACAGTACAGCACACAACAGGCCCTTCGGCCCTCAATGTTGTGCCGAGCCATGATCACCCTACTCAAACCCACGTATCCACCCTATACCCGTAACCCAACAACCTCCCCCTTAACCCTACTTTTATTAGGACACTACGGGCAATTTAGCATGGCCAATCCACCTAACCCGCACATCTTTGGACTGTGGGAGGAAACCAGAGCACCCGGAGGAAACCCACGCACACAGGGGGAGGACGTGCAGACTCCACACAGACAGTGACCCAGCCGGGAATCGAACCTGGGACCCTGGAGCTGTGAAGCATTTATGCTAACCATCATGCTACCCTGCTGCCCCTAATCCTTGTCAGGGTTAAACTCCATCTGCCACTTCTCAGCCCAGCTCTGCATTCTATCTATGTCTCTTTGAAGCCGACAACAGCCCTCCTCACTATCCACAACTCCACCAATCTTCGTATCATCTGCAAATTTACTGACCCACCCTTCAACTCCCTCATCCAAGTCGTTAATGAAAATCACAAACAGCAGAGGACCCAGAACTGATCCCTGCGGTACGCCACTGATAACTGGGCTCCAGGCTGAATATTTACCATCCACCACCACTCTCTGTCTTCTATCGGTTAGCCAGTTTGTTATCCAACTGGCCAAATTTCCCACTATCCCATGCCTCCTTACTTTATGCATAAGCCTACCATGGGGAACCTTATCAAATGCCTTACTAAAATCCATGTACACTACATCCACTGCTTTACCTTCATCCACATGCTTGGTCACCTCCTCAAAGAATTCAATAAGACTTGTAAGGCAAGACCTACCCCTCACAAATCCGTGCTGACTATCCCTAATCAAGCAATGCCTTTCCAGATGCTCAGAAATCCTATCCCTCAGTACCCTTTCCATTACTTTGCCTACCACCGAAGTAAGACTAACTGGCCTGTAATTCCCAGGGTTATCCCTATTCCCTTTTTTGAACAGGGGCACGACATTCGCCACTCTCCAATCCTCTGGTACCACCCCTGTTGACAGCGAGGACGAAAAGATCATTGCCAACGGCTCTGCAATTTCATTTCTTGCTTCCCATAGAATCCTTGGATATATCCCGTCAGGCCCGGGGGACTTGTCTATCCTCAAGTTTTTCAAAACGCGCAACACATCTTCCTTCCTGACAAGTATCTCCTCAAGCTTATCAGTCTGCTTCACGCTGTCCTCTCCAACAATATGGCCCCTCTCGTTTGTAAATACTGAAGAAAAATACTTGTTCAAGACCTCTCCTATCTCTTCAGACTCAATACACAATCTCCCGCTACTGTCCTTAATCGGACCTACCCTCGCTCTAGTCATTCTCATATTTCTCACATATGTGTAAAAGGCCTTGGGGTTTTCCTTTATCCTACCCGCCAAAGATTTTTCATGCCCTCTCTTAGCTCTCCTAATCCCTTTCTTCAGTTCCCTCCTGGCTATCTTGTATCCCTCCAGCGCCCTGTCTGAACCTTGTTTCTTCAGCCTTACATAAGTCTCCATACATAAGCGGTCACCCAATCTCCCCATGTAGACCAGACCACATGGCGAGCAGTGGATGCAGTAGACTAAATTGAAAGAAGTACAAGTAAATCACTGCTTCACCTGGAAGGAGTGTTTGTGGCTTTGGGTGGTGAGGAGAGAGAAGGTGAAAGGGCAGCTGTATGATTGTACGGGAAGGGGACAAGATGTTGGGGATGATTGAGGAGCAGACCAGGTTATCATGGAGGGATTGATCTATTTAGAATACTGACAGGGAAGGGGAGGAAAGACTTGGTGGTGGCATCATGCTGGAGGTGGGTGATGGAAATAATGTAGGATGATCCTTTTATGTGGAGGTTGGTGGAGTGAAAAGTGATGTCAAGGTGAATCTTATCACGATTCCGAGAATGAGAGGGAGGGCTGAGAGCAGAAGTGTGGGAAATGGGCAGGCATAGTGGAGGGCCTTGCCAACCACATTTGGGGACTGGAACGCTCGGTTGAGGAAAAAGGCCTATCAGAAGCGCAGTTGCTGAAGTTTGCATCATCAGAACAGGCACGACAAAGAAACTGGGAGAATGGAATTGATTCCTACAGGAGGCAGGTTGTGAGGAAGTGTAGCTGAGATAGCTGTGCGAGTGAAAGCAAAGTTCAATACTGGGTTTCTAAAATTGGAAAAGAGAAACTGAACAATCTCTTAGTTTTAGTTTGCAAACCCTAACAATACTGCAGTTAACTGAATGCAGTAAAATGTGACATTATGGGACATTCTATTGACCTGATATTGGCAGGGAAATTGGATTGGTACTTTATCTGAAGTAGTTTCCTGAAATTATGACTGTTGTATTTGAATAATAGCTATATGGATAATGATAATTTCTCAACCACATTTTATAATGTGGCTTGAAGAATTGAAGGGCATTGTTACTCTTTTAATGACACATTTCTGCTGCAGTGTTCCAGTGAATCTCAACGCAAGCTCGAGGAACAGCACCTCATCTTCCGATTAGGTATTTTACAGTCTTCTGGACTCAACATTGAGTTCAACAATTTCAGGCCATGAACTCCTTCCCCCACTGTGATTCTGCTTTTGTGCCTTCAGACAGAGCTGTTTATTAATCTGCCATTCACACTTACTCTGGACAAATGCTTTGTTTCTTTCATATGATCATTACCACTCCCTTTGCCTTTTGCTCTTTGTCATTTCATCTCTCCTGCCCTCTACCCAATCCCAGAATTTTCCTTTTGTTCTCCCCCCCCCCCCACTTCAATGGCATAAAAGCCATCACATTTGTCCTTCATTCTGCACTGGAGAAGATTCATATTCGACTTGAAACGTTAACTCTGCTTCTCTCTCCACAGATACTACCAGACCTGCTGAGTATTTCCAGCACTTTGTTTTTATTGCAGATCTGCAGCATCCGCTGTATTTTGCTTTTATTGAACTCTGTCTCCTAGACTGTCCTCTATGAGGTGGTGCACATTAATGTCCTCCATCGTGGAATCTGCTAAATATATTCATTTTTTTTTAAGGAGGGAACTAACTAACTGATCTCCAAGAAAACAAAAGTCTGGAAAAGTCCCCTCGGATACTGCAGGTAATAAAGTAAAACTCCAGGACTGTATCTTTCAAACTTTATTGCCTGCGACTCATTTTTACCAACCGGCCATCCTTTGGGATCCACGCCGGTCGACCTTTGTGACCCACTCCGGCTGACCTTCGCGACCCACTCCGGCTGACCTTCGCGACCCACCATTTTCACTTACCTTTAATGTGATAGGTGAGCCTGCCTGATCCTCACGATCTCACTTGCTTTGTTATTCAATGTTACATTTCTGATAATGACTTCAGCTGATGATTTAAGATCTCACTGCATCCGTTGAAAAGAATAAAGAGGTTTGTCCTCAAACTCTCCATCGTCTTCAAATATCTTTGAAGCTTTGAGGATTTTAAATTGCCAGTGCTTCCCTGCATATATCACACGTGAACTTTGAATCTTGATTTGCAGTGGCAAAATTAATAACCCACACCTCAAGTAATCATCTCCATGCTGCTGTGTTCCTTGTTTTCAGCTTCTTCTTAATGGGTTATTCACCAGAGGCCGTGGAGTTCACACCAGCACTGCTGGCAGCTGCAAAATAGAGGAATCTCTCTCATGCCCAGAACACGTGACGTCAGCATGACCTGCTCTCTGCCGCCACCTCTGGTGGGAGGACTCCGTCGTTTGCTGAAACAACTGGACTTGGACAGCACACTGACTTCGGGAGGGGGTGGTCCACCCCGCTCGGCCCCGGGCCTGCGCACTGCTTGATCCTGCATGGATGCCTGGGATGGCCGGCAATCTCAAAAGTCCTTCGTGGCCGTCATTTTTAAAAGCCAGTCGCAGGCGTTGGGCTTTCCTCCTGTGATCAGGAACACCAGGGCCAATTGCACCGCAACCCTCCTGAAACCCACCCGCGATAGAATATCTGTTCAACTTTAGCAACGTACATTATTCAACTCAGTAGCTCCAGTTGAGAGGTGGTGTACTCATGGCCCAGCAACACAACAATCATCTATCTCTCGTGATATCTGATATTCTATCTTTCCTTATCGCTATACTCTTCATTCTCATTGCTGAACAAATATTATGCAGCTATTTATTTGTTTGCAGGGGTTATGTTCACGCCAAGAGTCCATTCTTGTTTTTAAAAAATATTTTTATTCTCCTCCTTTTTCATATTTTCTCCCAAATTTACACCCACCAACAATAAACAATAATCAGCAACACATATGTCAATCCCCATAACAATAACAACGGTTCCATCCTCCCACCAACCCCCAAACATCAGCCCGCATGTTTACAGAAACAAATGACAAAGAGGAATTAGGGATTACCCATAGTCACCCTTAATACACACAGGCCCCCTCCCACCCAACCCTCCCACCAACCCCCCCCCCCCCCCCCCAACTAATGGTCGATGTTATCCAGTTCTTGACAGTGCATAATCAATGGGGCTGGTTTAGCTCACAAGGGGCTGGTTTAGCTCACAAGGCTAAATCGCTGGCTTATAAAGCAGACCAAGCAGGCCAGCAGCACGGTTCGATTCCCGTACCAGCCTCCCCGGACAGGCGCCGGAATGTGGCGACTAGGGGCTTTTCACAGTAACTTCATTGAAGCCTACTCGTGACAATAAGCGATTTTCATTTTCATTTTCATTTCATTTCATTTCAATAATGCCCATTACTTGTAGAACCCCTCCGTCCTTCCCCTCAGTTCAAACTTAACTTTCTCAAGAGTCAAGAATTCCAACAGGTCGCTCGCCACGCCAGGGCACAGGGTGGAGAGGCTGCTCTCCATCCCAACAGGATCCGCCTTCGGGCGATCAATGAGGTGAAGGCTACGATATCTGCCTCCGCACCCGTTTCCAACCCTGGCTGGTCCGACACCCCGAATATGGCCTCCCGGGGACCCGGGTCCAGTTTCACATGCACCACCTTGGAAATTACCCTAAAAACCTCCTTCCAGTAATCCTCTAGCTTTGGACAGGACCAAAACATATGAACATGGTTAGCGGGGGACCCCCCCCCCACAATGTCACACACATCTTCTACTCCTTCCAAAATCGGCTCATCCTCGCCCTCGTGAGGTGTGCTCTGTATACCACCTTCAGCTGTATCAGCCCCAACCTCGCACATGAGATGGAGGCATTCTCACTGGCGCACCTCACACCAGACCCCCTCCTCTATGACCTCTCGCATCTCTTCCTCCCACTTTGCTTTGATCACTTCCAGTGGTGCCTTATCCTCTTCCAAAATAGCTCTGTACACCGCTGACACTGTCCCCTTCTCCAGTCCCCTTGTCGTCAGCACATCCTCCAGCAATGTGGAGGCCGGTTAAGAGTCCATTCTTCTAATGATAATTCTGATGATAGACCCCGATGAACAATTTTCCAACTATTGGAAAAAATCTTTACCCTCTCAAAATCCTTTGGTGATTTTGAAAACCTTTATTAGCTCTCTCTTTCCCAGTGAGAAAAGTTCACATTTTTCAAGTCACAAGAGACCAGTGGAATGTGAAAGGCCAGAGGTGTATGGAGTTTAGCCTCAGTGGGGTGATTGGGACCCAAGTATTTAGGGATTCATTTTACTGCACTGTAATTCAATCTGTTTTTAATTTACTTCATTTTGTTCTTCAATAAGAGGAACATTTTAAGGGCTTTTTATTCAGTGCCTTAAATATAAGCTGCCTTGAAGTGGGAATAGGTAACACATTGGTTACAAAACAGATGTGAATGGCTGCAATAAGACAGCCTTTTTTAATAAGAATATAGGAAAGAGAAAGAGGCCATTCAGCCCCTCAGACCTGCTCCACTATTCAATAAGATCCTGATTGATTTCCAAGTTCAGCAACACATTCCCACACTATCTCCACATTCCTTGCTTCCCATTCTATCCAAAAATCTGTCAAATTCCGACTGAATATGCTCAACAACTGAAAACCCACATCATTCTGTGACACAGAACTCCTTTGCAACCTTTGAATACAGAACGTTTTGCTCATCTCAGTCCTAAATGTTGAACCCATTACTCTGAGGATGTGACCATAGCTCCCAGGCCAGTGGAATCTAACCTATTAAGCCCATTAAGAATTTTAAATATTTCAAGTAGATCACCTCTCATTCTTCTAAATTCCAAGGAATACAGGTCCATCTCTCAACCTCTCCTACTAGCACAATCCCCCAAGAAATCACCCCCATTTAAAAAAATTGATTTACTTATTGTTTATCTCTGTTTATTTAGCATTCTGTCCCTGACATGCAATCATTTGCAAATATACCTTGTTAGTTTACTCTCTAAAAATTCAATTCACAACCAAACATTCCGTAGGAACAATGGACAAGTCTGCCTACGAGAGGGACACACTGTGGCCTGAAGAAGCAACCTTATCACTGCTTAATGCTACTTCAACCTACACACAGGATAATATTTTCTAGCCATTCACGCTGGCGGAATCTTATAGTCCTGGCGATGGCGCACACCCGCCGCTGGTTTCGTGGCAGTGAGGGGTGTGTCCCCCTTGACAACGCCAGGACCAGAAGATCCCGCCACCAGCTGCTGCCGAGCCACTCTCCACCGCTGCAGAACACGCTACGGGGGGGGGGGGGGGGATCCCGCCCAGTGGCTCGCCTGGGTTTTTTTGTAAACTGATATATTTGTTTCATAAATTCCTAAACTGTTAAAATTGCTATGTTATTACAGCTTATTGTTTTTGTGATAGCAAGAGAATTATGTCGCAGTACTGAAATTGGAGTCGATGTTTTCCCGTCGGGCTCCACCCGCCCACCCGACCTTTTAGCCGGGATGGGCAAAAGGAGAGAGAGTTCAAACATGACCAGGTATTAGGCACATGCCCAGCCAGAGTTGGCAACCCTGGCTATTATGGGTCCTCACTGTATCCTAGGGAAGCATCAGAATGCGTCAGAAAATGAGTCTATGGAGCAAAGGGTCACTGTGTTTGAGCATTGAGTGACCACATTCTGTAGCATCAGACGGATGTGAAATGTCTGGGTCATATTCTTCAGAATGTGATCACATAAGAGGTGGTGCTGGATAGTTTAGGAACGTTAGGGAGAATAGGTGACCCTTTGCAGAGGCAGCAAAGGGGGAACAGGAGTGCACAGGACCCCTCAACTGGAACTACTCAACTGAAACATAATAGTGTACAAATTTGAAACATAGATCAAAAATCCACATAATGGGAAATATTCACTGTTGTCAATGGTGTGTCAGTTAACCTTTTTCATCATGTACACTTCAACCTAGGATTAAGGTCATTCCCGATATGATGTCCATTGAGTAAACAAGAATAACATTTTTGATGCTGGGAGATACTGATCCCTTTAATAACCAGGTTACCATTCATACACAGGTTTGTAGCACTTCAACTCCTTGTTGATTTCCCTTTGTTATTGAACACAGGTGTATCTTACACGTATAGAGTCACCTGTTTGCCTTCTAACATGCCTGTGGATTCCAATTGCACTCCTTTTCAGTGTGGGCAAAGATGTGTCTGATTTTGTTGTGACTGCCCAGTCTTTCTACCTTGCCGTTTGTTCCTAGTTGTTGGAAGGAAACAATACCAGTATTTGAGATCATTTCCAGGTATTTCTTTCTCGTGCATTTTTCTCCCAGTTTGTGGTGGACATGCCACATTTCCTGAGGTTTGCCTTCAATGAGTCCTTGAAATGTAATCTTCACCTACCTTGCAGGTGGTACCCAATTCAGTTATGAGTACATGATGGCCTTAGTGATTTTATTGTGAGTCGTAGATACTATAAGTCCACTCCATCTGAGCTGAGTTCTTTCCTGTGGCCCGGAGACATCATTTGCAACTTCCAGAACTGTTGGTCTGAAGGCTGACCATGCAACTTCAATATCATCACGTGTTTTCATTGGATGATAACTGTTCAAGTTTGAGCCTGAATTATTCGCACCACTGCAAATGTTAGCTTCTGCCACTGTGTCACCGTGCCATTCCATAATATCTTTCATGTTGCGCTGCCAGTGATTATAAACTCAATCTAGTGCCATTGTCTCAATCTTGGCTGCATCCATGTGTTTTTGTACTTTCCCTTCTATCTAAAGATTGATGTTGTCCCAGTGGTCCAAAGACTCAGGAGAAGCATACCACTGCTCTTACATTTTTCCACATCTTGATTCCCCAGGAAACTGCCCCAAGTCTAATAGGATCCTACCCTTGCCTTGAAGTACCCCATCATAATGAACTTGTCCTCCTGTGAAGCATTTGCAATAGCTTTGTACAGGTCATCATAGAATGTGTCTATTATATTCTCAGTTATTGTTGGAGCGTATGCACTGATAATTATCACACACTTGTTGCTCACAAGTAGGCATAGAGTCGTGAGGCGATCATTCATGCTCTTCGGGCAAGCATTTAAACTTTTAGCGATGTCAGACTTGATAGCAACGCTGACACCTGCCTCTGGCCCACACTCTCCTATCCAGAAGAATGTGTGGCCTGCCGGTAGCTCATTCAGCTCCTCTATTCACTGAAAGCTGCAATGTCAATATTGCTCTCTGCCAATGAGAGCTGTTTTGTGCTGGAGTCAGGAACTGTTGTCTTTATCAAGTACGTTCCACGAATCTAGGTAGAGTTCACATTCCCATGGTTGATTGCAGCGGATGATCTCTGGCCCCCGCGCCGAAGACCTTTCCAGCTGTCCACATCGCTGTGCTGCGATGCGTTCAGTACCAGTAAGGGAATACCATTTCCTCAGCTACATCCGTTAGAGTAGCTTTTTTAATGCACTTGAAAAAGGGTGGTTGGAGATGGGACATTCTCCCTCACATGTGGGCATTGGCCTGCATGCTACACTCTTCTGGTTTGGCAATTGAACCAACAAAGTTACAGGGGTGTGGCTGCTGCCCCGCACAAGTGCAGCCAGAGGTGTGAACTGGGTGAGTGTCGAGAACCAGTGCAATGGTTCATCCAGTTCTGAAGTCGGATGTGGCTGACTCTTGCGTAAGGAACCACCTCTGACACACACCCCATACCCCTTTAACTACAGTAAGACTAAAATGATGGTAGGAAGTTGCAGACTTTTAAATCAACATACTTACGTGGCAACTTCTATTAATTCAATCTTTTTTTTTCATTTTTTAAAAAAAGGTGTAATTTAACATGGCCAATTGGGTTGTGGGAGTGAGACCCACGCAGACAAGGGGAGAATGTGCGAACTCCACACAGTCAGTGACCCAGAGCCGGGATCGAACCCGGGTCCTTGGCGCCGTGAGGCAGCAGAGCTAACCACTACACCACGCTAGTAATCATAAACGTAATGTGTTTTCATCACAGCTACCAAACAGTGTCCTATTTCAACAGGCAATACAGAAAAATCACTGATCTCTAAATTACAGTTCAAATTGCCCCCTCAGGGCAGAATGCTTTAGGATAACAAGTAATCCTGAACTGTGGCACATTGCTCCACAGACCATGTCACTGTTGATGCCCTGTGCCACGCAGGCGGAGGATGTTATAATTTGTACCTTTCTTCACAACGTTCGAGACCAGAAAGCCTGTGAATTGAACTACAGATCAAAATTCATTACTGAGTATGGATCAGCAATTCCTCTTCAAAACAACAATTTAGAGATTACTATTGCACTTACAGAGGCTGAAGGGCAAAATAAGCACTGAACCACAGGAGAGATTAGGAAGTGACAAAAAGCATAAACAGCTTGTAGGGTTTGAGCAGGATCTTTTTTATAAATTTTTTTGTTAAAGTTTTCCCATTTTATGCAAAATTCCAAAAAATACAAACAATAACCCTTCACAACGCAAACAACGAGAACCCTAAAAACGACCCTTCAATCCAAGGAACAAGACCATCCCCCCCCACATGTATTAGCCCCTACCCCCCCCCCACCTTCTTATACCCTCTCTTTCCGCCCCCTTTAACAGCTCACAATGAGCAACTTTCTGAAATACAGTTAAACGGCTGCCACCTCCACTAGAGCCCTTCTATCAACCCCCTCACGGTGTATTTGACTTGCTCAAGGTGCCCTAACTGAGTCGTAGCTCTTGACGGCGTTGCTAGCCTCCAGCCCATCGGGAGGTGCCTCCATGTCACCAATGAAGCGAAAGCAAGAACATCTGCACCTGCACCCGTCCACAGCTTTGAAGCTGCAAAAATAGCCACCAAAGGGCAGGACTCCAACTCAATACTTAAGATCACCGACATGGCGTTAAAAAATGACTGCCACAAATCCACCAACTTGGAAAAGGACTGGTACATATGTGTATGGTGTGTGGGCCTTCTCGAACAGCACTCACACCTATCCTCCACCCCCTCAAAAAACCGACTCACCTTAGCCTTAGCGAGGTGCGCTCGAAACACTACCTTGAGCTGTTTCAGGCTCAGCGTGGCACACAATGACGTGGCGTTCATCCTCTGCAGCGCCTCACTGCATACCACGCTCCTCCAGTATTGGCCCCAATTCCATCACCCATTTAGCCTTTACCCCTTCCAATGAACTCAACTCTACAATCCGTCCGTACACGCCGAACGTGCTGCCCTCCTCCAACCCCGAACAGGAGAGAATCCTCTCCAATAAGCGTGATGGCACCACCGCCAGAAAATCCAAGAACATCTTCTTCACAAAGCTCCGTATCTGGAGGGACCTAGCTACGTCTGGGCCTGTCAACCCAAATTTCTCCTTCAATTCCTCACATTGGCAAATTGCCCTTCAAGGAATAAATCACTCTCTCTCTCAAGCTCTTTCTCTTTCCATGCCCCAAAGATGGCATCCAGCCATGCCGCCTCAGACAGGTGGTTTGCATAAATGGGAGCTGCCTCCATATCTTTAATGTGGACACCACCATTGGGTTCGCCAAGTACCTTGTCGGCACCAACGGAAGTGTCCCTCTGCATGACCCCAACTCCATCTGAACCCAGAGAGCCCCCGGGTCCCTGCACCACCCCAACACCTTCTCCGCGATGGCTGTCCAGTAGTAATGTAGCAAGTTTGGCAGCACCAGGCCCCCTAACTGTCTGTCCCTCTGAAGGGCCTCCCTCCGAATCCTTGGCACCTTACCTACCCAAATGAAGCCGGAAAAGACTTGGGCAGGAACTCCGGGTGACAGACATAAAAACAAAAATCGCAGCAAGATGTTCATCTCAAAATACGAGGACACTGGCAGGAACCACCTTTCATGTGACTTGCTCTCACATGCCATCATGGGAGGTCCAGTTGAGAAGGATCTTAAAGGAAGAGTGAAATGTGTGCGGGCTTAGGGAACACATTCTGCAGATTAACACCCAAGCAATTGAAGCACGACACGCAGGTGAGAGGCAAAGTGGAGGACAGCACAAGCAGCCAGAGTCAGGGGAATGGAGCCTTGGGAAGAAGTGGTGATGGGAGGGATGGGTGAATGTAAAACTACACAAGATTATAGATATTAGGAGAATCAATGAAGGTATTTAAACACCATGATGAGATTTTTAAATTTGATGTGCTGGAGAAATGGAAGCCAATGTAGATCAAAGAGAACAGGAGGCTGGAATGTTTTGGATAAACTGAAGTTCATTGCGAGTATAAGATAGGAATTCAACCAGAACACAGTTGGAGTTGCTTGATTGTGCAATGCCAGCTCATGAATACAATTTTAATATTCTCCTTTTGCTATTTGGGATTGTGCTGGGAGCAGGACTACGCGGCAGGCTGAAAAATCTTGTATTTAAAGGAATCTGGCCCTTTTATATTTACACAGGCATGATGTTGGTGTTAGGAAATTTAATTGGGACATGTTAATTGGACATTGCATTTTTGGGATGTGTTTAACTTGGAGAATTTGATCTCCATTTCCTTCTAGCTCCTTAAAAGGCATTTGCCACTGGTATGAGGCATCAGTGAATAGTCAGCAATTTGTAAAATGTCCTCATGTCTGTGAGCATTGAAATCTAAATACTATAGTCATTTATACAACCATGGCTCGAGCAGTCCTGTGGTAGCATTGCCTGGAGATTAAGTTAGAAGAAATAGGTGACTGCCTCCATATTGAAACATTAATATTAATGCCAATATAGTATCTGCACTCAAACCACACAATTCCTTGGTAAAATTGATTGCCAGCTCCAAACCTCCCTGAGAAAATGCAGAGAAAATTTCTTCCTTGAACCATCGAATTAACAATCTGTGTGCTTATGGTCATTCATAGTTATTTTAAAAATAAATTTAGAGTACCCAATTCATTTTTTCCAATTAAGGAGCAATTTAGAGTGGCCGATCCACCTAGCCTGCACATACTTGGGTTGTGGGGAGAGACCCACGCAAACACGGGGAGAATGTGCAAACTCCACATTAACATTGACCCAGAGCCGGGATTGAACCTGGGACCTCGGCGCCGTGAGGCAGCAGGGTTAACCCACTGCACCACCGTGTTTCCCCGTCATTCATAGTTTTAAGGAAACAATTAACAGTTGTGGAATTCAATACTAAAGCACCAACAAAAAATTGACAGAATATCATTTCGTAAAAAAATGGCATTTGACCAATTCAATTACTGTAAATTAAGTGGCACTGATGTTATCTTCAATAGGAATGAAGCCCTATTATAACAAAATATTCAACCATCTGACACTGTATAGATAGATCGCTTAATATGTACAAATTCATGTGTAAATAAAAATGTTGTGATGATGGCATGAGATATCCCTTCAGAGACAGCTGTTAAACCCATTAATTCAGAGGGCCCCAATGCAAAGAAAAATACAGAACTTTACTGATGTCCAAATATGGCCTCAGTAGAGCCTGCATGTTCCCTGATATACATGGAGCTAAATGCTGCATTGTAATTGGCTGACAATCCAAACTTGTTCCAGTTTAATCTTGGGAGAATCAGAGGGTGAAAGAGGTTAATACAACAGTTATGTAAAAATATTAAAGGGAGAGTTGCTCTGACCTCGTGCCATACTATATCAAATTGTCAATTGGTTGGAGTTTGCTTTTGGAGACTGTGCTCATATATCAACATTACTGAAAGGCTGTCCCCCATGTACAAATCCACTGAGGCCTGTTATTTTGCACTTCCACAGCTTACTACCTGGCGCAGCTTCCTGAGATTACAGGCCAACCACTTGTAAATTTAACCCAGTTGCTTCCTTACAAATAGTATTAACTACACAAACTGTAACACCAATACAAAATTAATCTGAAGTAAAACCGTGTTCATTTCTAATATTGCATTTATATTGCAGTACTCATTGCAACATGAATTAGTGATAACATGATCAATAGCCATTGCTGCAATTGATTGTTAGCAACCTGAAATGATCAGCACATACTTCGCTGTTCCGTACAAATCATCCCCAGTGTCAGGGAGAGTCTAGAGCGAAAATGATGGCATGTGCATTGTTACTTTGACTGCTGCCACCCGCCCATCAAAACTAATCCTGCAATGGAAATGGGGTATATTTCAGGGCACAACACCAGAGATAAACAGGATAACTTGGGGCAGCAGGGTAGCATGGTGGTTAGCATAAATGCTTCACAGCTCCAGGGTCCCAGGTTCGATTCCCGGCTGGGTCACTGTCTGTGTGGAGTCTGCACGTCCTCCCCCTGTGTGCGTGGGTTTCCTCCGGGTGCTCCGGTTTCCTCCCACAGTCCAAAGATGTGTGGGTTAGGTGGATTGGCCATGCTAAATTGCCCGTAGTGTCCTAATAAAAGTAAGGTTAAGGGGGGGGGTTATTGGGTTACGGGTATAGGGTGGATACGTGGGTTTGAGTAGGGTGATCATGACTTGGCACAACATTGAGGGCCGAAGGGCCTGTTCTGTGCTGTACTGTTCTATGTTCTAACTTCTTTCCATATATTAATCAATTTTGTCCATGTCTGGGAAGCTGTTAGAACGCACAAGTCGTGACTTGGGATAAACTGTTAAATGATATTAAGTCTATTGAATTATTTATTTCACTGCAGCGAATTCACACACTGCTAGGCAGTTGCAAAGTCATCAGTTACAACCATGGAATAAAAAATCCATCACATTACAATTTCTTCTTCAATGAGAACTGCAGATAAAATACTCTTTTGCATGACAATGATCCCATCCATAACTCCATATGGTTGTTGTGCCAGTATGAAGGAAGATTAGGGTAATCTTATCCATCACTCTTTGCTGCTTTCGTGTCAATGTAAGTGTTGACGATGCAATTAGATTGCAAAGCTAAAAACAGAGCAACTGTATTATATTAAAGGTCTACAGCAAAATAGTACATACTAAACAGCATAGCATCTTTGTTTATTTCCATTACCTCTTAGGCTAAACTTGGAGGCATACAATGTCCAAGGACTTAATGTATAGTAACTGAGCTATACAAATGGTGATCAGAGGGGCCAATAATTGGTTGATCCACCTTATAAAGTCGTGTATACATTTTGCAAATTCTACTGTACCATGGATTCTGGAACATCTGTTCAGAACAAGCTGACAGAGCCAAAAATACACTTGTTTTACTTCAGCATTTCTGTGCTGTTGGATTTTTTTTCAAAGGCCTATTAAATAAGACAGAAATGGCCTACAGTTTCTGGATAATTTTGAAGAGCAAAGGTAACCTCCTCCTATTACAAGCTACATTCTCTCTCTCCTGCTACATTCACCCTCACTTCTGAAATAAGAGTGAAGATTTCAAGAATTTCCATATCACTAAAAAAGTCCATAATTCAGGTGTTGATGCCGATGTTACCTTCTCCATTAAGCCATCCTCCATCTAGTACCCTTCCTACTGTTGCCTCTTTCTCTCTAATTTTTCACAAAGGCACTCCATGCCTGATTGAGGGTTCCAGATTAGGAAGAGGGTGTGGGGGAGCTGAGAGCCACCCACCTGTTCTTGCTGCCAACCCCTCCTTTCCTCCTCCCCTGCAACCGCCCACCTTAAAACTCTCTGCTGCCATCACTCACCAGTGGCCCAGGATCCAGCAATGACACAAGGCCTCAGGTAGATGTCATTCCTGCAGCATCCACCATTTCCTGGTGACGTTGCCATTCAATAGAACTGCCAATCTCTGATTGACTGGCAACTCTTGACAGTTTGTCATGTTTGTGATGGTTTGATTCTCTCTTACTGGAGATGGTCATTGCCTGGCACTTGTGTGGCACAAATGCTACTTGCCACCTGCCAGCCCAAGCCTGGATATTTACTGTCCAGGTCTTGCTGCATTTGCATGCAAACTGCTTCAGTGTCTGAGAAGTCGCAGATGGTGCTGAACATCAGCGAACATCCCCACATCTGACCTTATGTTGGAAGATAGGTCATTGATGAAGCAGCTGAAGATGGTTGGGCCTAGGACATTATCCTGAGGAACTCCTCCAGTGGTGTCCTGGAATGGAGATGACTGATCTCCAACAACAACCGCCTTCCTTTGTGCAAGGTATGACTCCAACCAATGGAGAGTTTTCCCCCTGATTCCCATTGACTCAGTTTAGCTAGGGTTCCTTAATGCCATACCCGATCAAATGCTGCCTTGATGTCAAGGGTAGTCACTCTCACCTCTGAAGTTCAGCTCTTTTGTCCATGTTTGAACCAAAGCTGTAATGAAGTTAGGAGCTGAATGATCCTAGCGGAAACCCAAATTGTCAGTGAGCATGTTATTGCTACGCAAGTGCCGCTTGATAGCACTGTTGATGACCCCTTCCATCATTTTACTGATGATTGAGAGTAGATTGATAGAGTGGTGATTGGCCAGGTTCGATATGTCCTGCTTTTTGTGTACAGGACATACCTGGGCAATTTTCCACATTGTTGGGTAGATGCCAGTGTTGTAACTATACTGGAACAGCTTGATTAGGGGCACGACAAGTTCTGGAACACAAGTCTTTAGTACTATTGCCCACAGCCTTTTCACTGCCTTCAGCCATTTTCTGATACCACACTGGCTGAAAACTGGCATCTGTGATGCTGGGGACCTACGGAAGAGGCTGAGATAGATTATTCAGTCGACATTTCTGGCTGAAGATTATTGCAAATGTCTTTCAGATGTGCTGGGCTCCTACATCATTGAGGACGGGGATATTTGTGGAGCCTCCTCATCCAGTGAGTTGTTTAGTAGTCCACGACCATTCATGACTGGAGACAACAATCTCTCCCTCAATGTCAGCAAAACTAAAGAGCTGGTCATTGACTTCAGGAAACAAAGAATTGTATACACCCCTGTCTGTATCAATGGTGCCGAGGTGGAGATGGTTGATAGCTTCAAATTCCTAGGTGTGCACATCACCAACAATCTGTCCTGGTCCACCCACATTGATGCCACGACCAAGAAAGCACAACAGTGCCTATACTTTCTAAGGAAACTAAAGAAATTTGGCATGTCCACATTGATTCTTACCAACTTTTACAGATATACCACAGAAAGCTTCCTATCTGGCTGCATCACAGCCTGGTATGGCAACTGCTCGGCCCAAGACTGTAAGCAACTACAGAGAGTCATGAACACAGCCCATTCACGCAAACCCGCCTCCCATCCATTGACTCTGTCTACACCTCCCGCTGCCTTGGGAAAGCGGTCAGCATAATCAAAGATCCCTCCCACCAGACTTACTCACTCTTCCAACTTCTTCCATCGAGTCAGAAATACAAAAGTCTGAGAACACACACTAACAGATTCAAAAACAGCTTCTTCCCTGCTGTTACCAGACTCCTAAATGACCCTCTTACGGACTGATTTGATCTCTTCACATATCTTCTCTACTGAGTAGTACTGCACTCCTGTATGCTTCACCCGTTGCCTGTGTCTATGTATTTACATTGTGTATTTATAGATGCCTTATGTTCTTTTTTAACGTATGGAATGATCTGTCTGGATTGTACTCAGAACAATACTTTTCACTGTACCTCGGTACACGTGACAATAAACAAATCCAATCCATTGTGGCAGGACTGCAGTGCTTAGATCTTATCCCTTGGTTGTGGAATCGCTTATCTCTGTCATGCCACTCATGTTGGTTGACATGAAAGTAGTCCTGTGTTGTAGCTTCACCAGGGTTGACACCACATTTTTGGGTACGTCTGGTGCTACTCCTGGCATGCCTTCCTGGACTCTTCATTGGTTGCGGGTTTCAGTACATTCAGCTGACTGGGTTCCATTCTCTAGAATACAGTCCTTCGTATCTCTGACAATCACATTGAGATGCTTTTTCTACATTGAAGGTGCTGTCTAAGCGTAAATTGTTCTATTGAGTGATGCATCTGTCAGGTGAAACATATCAGTAGTAAGGAATGGAACATTCTCCTGCAAAGTGCACTCACAATGTAACCTTAAGGTGACAATTCCCCTTGACCTAATGGTCTGCATCCCTGGGGTCTTAAAATAAATGGCTGCAGAGATAGAGGACGCAATGGTTGTAATTTTCCCAAATTCTCCATTTTCTGGAGAGGGCCCAACAGATTGGAAAAGCACAAACGTAACACCTTTGTTCAAAAAGGAGAGAGACAGAATTCAAGAAACTATAGGCCAGTTACTTTTAAGTCTGTAATTGGGAGAATACCAGAATCCATTATTAATGAGGTGGTAGCACGACATTTAGATAAACATAATACAATTTTGTACAGTCAACATGGTTTTGTGAAAGGAAATCATGTTTCATAGATTTATTCAAGTTCTTGAGGGTGCAACAAGGGCTGCATAAAGGGGAACCAGTAGATGTAATGTATTTGGGTTTCCAAACATATTCAATAAGATGTCACAAAAAAATAAGAGCCTATGGTGTTGAGGGTGATACATTAGCACAAAGAGGGAATACCTAACTAACAGGAAACAGAGATGGGATAAACAATATTTAAATGGAGAAAGACTACAGAATGCTAGTGTTCAGAGGTACTGTAAACTCGAGGGGTGTTTGATTAAAACACAAATTCATACATATAGGCCGCCCAGAATCATAGCTAAATAAGTGCCAGTATTAACGCAGCTGAGATGTGTGTATACTTGGCTATGCCTCTTGTAAAAACTATGCATTACAAATACCACGTCACAAATCCTCTTTTCATGATGAATAAAGAGTGACAAATTCTACTCTCAGCCACAAAAGTTGTTATAAGTCAGAAAAGTTGCAATGTGAATAATTGTTCTGTTAAATTCATTTTCCAGACATTTTAATACTGCAGTCATGCATTAATTTGTTAACCACTGTGAACTTATTTAATTCACCTTTTAAACTTTATGCTTTTTACTACCAGTTATACTGAATTATGACTAAATATATAGTGTTGATAAATACAGAACACTTAAAAGATTAAGGCTTGTGGGATTAATGGCAATTTAGCTGGCTGGATTGGTTTAAATACTGGTTTGGCAGTAAAGAGGAGAAACAAAATAATGATAAATGGAGAGGGCCCGTCTGAAGATAAGTGGCAGAGTTCCCTAGTCCATTACTCTTGCAGTATATTATTCAAACAGTTCACAGACAATTTAGAAGAAAGCCATTCCCATATTTTTAAATTAGCTGCTGGTATGATGTTTTGTGGCCAGGTGACATAATGTAGAGGAGATAAACAACAGTCACAAATAAAAATAAATCAGACTTGTGTGGATTGTTACAGCAGAGAAACAGACCGCTCAGCTCAAATGATCTATGGCAATATTAATGTTCAAAACAAGCTTCCTCCCTCCTCAGTTCATCTCAACCTATCAACATATCCTTCTATTCCCTACTTCCTTGTGTACTTCTTTTAAATCTACCCATTCTATTCTCCTCAACAATCCATGTTGCAGCAAGTTCCACATTCTTATAAAATATAATAATCTTTATTGTCACAAGTAGGCTTACATTAACACCGCAAAGCCCCTAGTTGCCACATTCCGGCACCTGTTCGGATGCACAGAGGGAGAATTCAGAATGTCCAAATTACCTAACAGTGCGTCTTTCAGGACTTGTGGGAGGAAACCGCAGCACCCGGAGGAAACCCATGCAGACACAGGGAGAATGTGCAGACTCTGCACAGTGACAAGAG
The DNA here is from genome assembly GCF_902713615.1 of Scyliorhinus canicula. Classification (NCBI taxonomy): domain Eukaryota; kingdom Metazoa; phylum Chordata; class Chondrichthyes; order Carcharhiniformes; family Scyliorhinidae; genus Scyliorhinus; species Scyliorhinus canicula. Next base: position 275,083,815 of record NC_052146.1, on the reverse strand, counting down.
CCGGGAATCAAACCTGGGACTTACGAGTCTTTAGTTAACAAAGGAAATGCTGGACCATTTTTAAACAGTGTTTGAATAGAAATTAAAACAAATTATTATAATCTTACTATAATCGAGTGTGGATTATGGATGAGTCTGTTGTGGACAATGCTGCTGCATTGGTAAGGGGGTCGCACATAGCCGACTAGGATGCTTCACTTATCCCAAGCACTAAGATGTGAGGAGAGATCTACAGACTTGAACATGTTTTTATTGCTGAACGGACTATTGAGGGGTAGTAGGAAGGTATGATCTAAGATTATAAACTGTTGACAGCTATTAAATGAAAGAGGAATAAGCAATCTAGTGATTTAGACTTTGAGCAAACGAATACCGTCAAAATTGATAAGGATTAATCACCTGGTTAGATGAATTGTATTCCTGACAGAGAAGTACAAGGTACAAGAGAAGTACAAGGTACAGAAATCGTACTGAGATTAAAGGAAGTTGGTTGTGGTTGTTGGAGTTTTCAGTTCTCAGGATAGTGTCCTAGGTTTAACCATCATTGGTTGCTTCACCAATGGCCTCTCCTCCAATTCGAGATCAGAAATGGGGATACTCAGTTGATTACACAGTGTTAAGAACATAAGAAATGTTAGGAGAAGTAATTTGGCATCTTGAGCCTGCTCTGTCAGTCATTATGATCAAGATTTATTGGATTGTGGCCTTGCCTCTGATTTTCTGCCTGTCCCCATAACCCTAGATTCACTTGTAAATCAAAAGTCTGTTTAATTTGGCCTTTAATATATTCAATGGCCCAGCTTCCACTGCTCTCTGTGAAAGAGAATTCCAAAGGCTAATGACACACATAGAAACTCCTCCAAACCTCCATCTTAAATGAAACTGTGCCTCTGGTTCTAGAATCCCCTTGAGGAGAAACATTCTCTCAGCATCTATCTTGTCAAGCCCTCTCAAAATCTTTCATGTTTCAGTGAGATTACCTCTCATTCTTCTAAAAACCAATGGGAACAGGCCAAATCCTGTCAACCTTTTCTCATAAGACTCATCCCAGGAATCAACCTTGTGTACCCTCTCTGAACTGCCTCCAATATTTCTCCTTAAGTAAGGAGTCCAAAATTCGATAGCTGTAGGTATGGCCTCAACAATGCCCTGCGCAGTTTGTGGCAATGTGAATAATGTATGAGGACACCCAGAACCCTCTGTACCATAGCATTCTGCAGTCTCTTTTCATTGAAATAATATTCCGCTTTTCTATTCTTCTTGCATAAGTGGAATGTTCACATTTTCCCACATTAGACTCCCATCTGCCAATTTTGGCCCCGTCACTTATCCTATCTATATCCTTTTGCAAACTCTTTGGCTCAGATTTTCACTCTGAGGGGGATGTGCAGAGTCGGGGAAATTCCTGGCATGGCACATCAGCCTCAGACAAAATAGCCCTGAATAGTTGGATTTTTGTTCTGGGGGGGGGGGGGTTCATGCGCGTGCTGCAGTCAGGCCGTCACTGGGAACAGTTCACAGGTAGCCACAGAGGCTGCCAAGTACCAAGGCAAGCTGTTTAAAAAAGGCCTACCTCAAAATGTTAACTCTGTTTCTCTCTCCACGGATGTTGCCAGACCTGCTGAGTTTATTCAGCATTTTCTGTTTTTATTTTGCTTTTATATTTTTAAAAGGCCTGCCTTGGTGCTCTGGGACTTCATCACTTTTGTAATAAAAGCTGATAGGCCCTCTAGTTTCACTGCCACTCCCCATGTCAATTCATGTTCCCATCCACCCATCCTGGCCCCTCATACCCTCCATGCCAATCTATGTCTCTCTACCTACCCCTGCACAGCTCATCATCATGACCCATCACTTAACCCCACAAAAAGAAGGGCTCTGTTTAAACTCAGCAGCAAGTCCAAATGGCCCTGCCTGGGTTCGGGTTTCTCCTATGTATGAATTACAGTCCGCCTCCATTGCCTTGGCGGCAAAAATAGGATTGGGCAAAAATGGGGACGGGACTTCCATATCTGGGGTCCCACCACGATTTTGGCTAAGGCGTGGAGTCTCCATGATGCTGCAAAAATCTGAGCCTTTGCGTCCTCTTCACAACTTGTTTTCCTATCTATCTTGGTAACGTCAGCAAATTTGGTTACAATATGTTCATTGAATAACTCAATACACTTGCCCATATGGAAATGGAATTTTGCTGTGGGCTTCTGCATAACCAACAAGAAAGAATTACATGGCAATTTAGCAACCCATGTCACCACAGCGCAATGCGGTAGCACAAGTGGATAGCACTGTGGCTTCACAGCACCAGGGTCCCAGGTTCGATTCCCCGCTGGGTCACTGTCTGTGCGGAGTTTGCACGTTCTCCCCGTGTCTGCGTGGGTTTCCTCCGGGTGCTCCGGTTTCCTCCCACAGTCCAAAGACGTGCAGTTTAGGTGGATTGGCCATGATAAATTGCCCTTAGTGACCAAAAATGGTTAGGAGGGGTTATTGGGTTATGGGGATAGGGTGGAAGTGAGGGCTTAAATGGGTCGGTGCAGACTCGGTGGGCCGAATGGCCTCCTTCTGCACTGTATGTTCTATGTAAGAATCTATGTAACATCACAGCTGAGAATAAAAAGGATAAAGAAAGAAAATCAATATATTCTTGGTCCCTTTATTCAAGTCATTAACATAGAGTGTGAATAGTTGAGACCCTAGTGCTAAGGCATTCCACTAGTAAGTTTCCCAACCTGAAAATGATCCATTTATCCGAACTTTGTATCTTTCTCGTTAGCCAATCCTCTATCCATGCTAATATATTACCCCTAGCATGGTGAGCTCTAATTTTGTGTAATCAGCTTTTATGTGACGTCTTGACGAATGCCGTTTCGAAACTCAGGTACATTAAATCTACTGGTTCTCCTTTTGTTTTACATCCTCAAAGAACTCTTTTTTAAAAATTTAGGGTACCCAATTATTTTTTCCAATTAAGGAGCAATTTAGAGTGGCCAATCCACCTAACCTTGCACATCTTTTGGTTTGTGGGGGCAAAATCCACGCAGACACGGGGAGAACGTGCAAACTCCACACGGACAGTGACCCAGGGCCGGGATTTGAACTCGGGTCCTCAGCGCCATAGGCAACACTGCTAACCACTGTGCCACCATGCTGCCCCTCAAAGAACTCTTAATATGTTTGTCAAAAGCAATTTCCCTTTCATAACACTATGCTGAGTCTGCTTGATTGTATTATGATTGTTTCAATACCCGGCTTCTACTTCCTTAATAATGGATTCCTGCATTTTTCCACTGACAGGTGTTAGGTCAACTGGTCTACAGTTTCCTATTTTCTGTCTCCCTCCTTTTTTGAATAGAGGTGTCACATTTGCAGCTTTCCAATTCATTACGATAATAACAGAATCTGAGGAAAATGACAACCAATGCATCCACTGTCTCTCCAGCTACTTGTTTTAAGACCCTAGGATGGAGGTGATCAAGTCCAGGGGGCTTGTCAGACTTTTCCTCTAGTTATGGTGATTATTTTGAGTTTCTCTTATTATTGGGATGGTTTTTGTGTCTTCTACTGCGAAGACAGATGCAAAATACTTCTTCAAGATCTTTGCCATTTCCCCAATCTCATCCTCGAATGGACCAACATTCACTATAGCTACTCTTTTTAAAAATAGTTTTGCAGAAGCTCTTATTGTCTGTTTTTATATAGCTTTCTCGTTTACTCGCATATACTAATTTCTCCCTCTTTATTATCTTCCTCATCTTTGCTGGTTTTAGACTTATCCCATTTTTCTGGTCTATCCCTGGGGAAACTGCTGCCAAGCAATGAAGAGCTGCAGGCCTCTGATTGGCTGTTTCTTGTTGAGTGGGACTTCCACTGGGTCCGCTGCCCATTTAAATGCATTTCATTGGCACTGAATGAGACAGGCCTTCCCAAAGAGAGGCAATATGAAGAGCTTTCCGGCCAGCAGGAGAAACCCTCATAACCTACATTAAATTCTGCCCAATAAGTCAAATGCAGAAATGGGTGGAAGATTCAGTGGCAAATGTGCCTTAAATCCCAATTTTGTGGATGTCCAAGCAAAAGGGTCAAGAAATGAAAACCAAATGAAAATCGCTTATTGTCACGAATAGGCTTCAATGAAGTTACTGTGAGCCCTAGTCGCCACATTCCGGCGCCTGTCCGGGGAGGCTGGTACGGGAAGTGGAGCAAGAGTGGAGCAGTTGAAAGTTTTGTGAACATACCAATAATGCAACCATCTTGGATATGTTCCAAGGAAAAGTAAAATCAAAATACACGCTGGATTAAATTGGATAGCCCCTGAAATGGTCACAGGGATTAATATGCATCATCAATCCCTGCCTGTTCAGTGTAATGTAATCAGCTCTCTTAACTTTGTGCTGTCTGTTCATTAGAATGATTTCTGCATGCAGCTACTGCTGATTATGCAGAGGGCCTCAATTTGGTTACTTCCGAGCATTGCTTAAGACTAGCCCATAACTCTCAAAGGGAAGGTGCTCTTTGGCTTCTGGAAGTTCTAAATCAGTGGGAATAAGGAGATTGCATCAAGGTTTTTGATTACTGCATTGGAAGTCTTCATGGAGCAGCTCAAATGGACGCGAGATGCATGTGCTGAACCTTCGAGGCAGCTGGAGGCCCTCCAGACTCAGAAGACAATGGCATGAGATACAAAGGAGGCCAATGTCAAGAATTTAGCTCCAAGAACATGGATGCAGCACAGGAGGAAATGTCATAAATTCATAAATGTACGCAAGGTTCATTGAGGCACAATTACCTACAAACCTGAGCACTAGCCTCAGCCACTACCAAATCCACCATACCCCCATCACTCACCTACCAATCTCTATCAATCAAGATTCACACCTAACAAAATACACTAACATGCTTCACCTCACTCACTGAGCACTGTTGTAAGTCTCAACACCCACTTGTCACAACTGCCACACAATGCCAACTTCTCAGTTCACAAATGTTTAACTCAAATACCTTTATTAATTACAGCAGATCTGAACAGCAGATGTGCTGTGATCTGGATCCCTTCCTCAGCTACTCCTGCATGCAAGGCATAATTTTATGATGAAGTATTTAGAACAGTACAGCACAGAACAGGCCTTTCGGCCCTCGATGATGTGCCGAGCAATGATCACCCCTACTCAAGCCCACGTATCCACCCTATACCAGTAACCCAACAACCCCCATTAACCTTATTTTTTCGGACACTAAGGTCAATTTAGCCTGGCCAATCCACCTAACCCGCACATCTTTGGACTGTGGGAGGAAACCGGAGCACCCGGAGGAAACCCACGCACACACGGGGAGGACGTGCAGACTCCGCACAGACAGTGACCCAGCCGGGAATCGAACCTGGGACCCTGGAGCTGTGAAGCATTTATGCTAACCACCATGCTACCGTGCTGCCTATGAATCTTGCAGTATGAATAAGTGCTGCCCATTGTGATCGTCTGAGATAAAATGTTATCTCAAGAAATAATCTTATCAATTTCAGCAGATGGTTTCTTCTGTTAGTTCAGTATGCGGCAGAACAACTGATCTACCAGCTGATTTGCCAATTTACAACGATACACAATTAACATTCCAATGCTTTTAATTGCACAATAATATGGAGATGAATGATTATTTTTATCACACATAAGCACATGCTATGGTTAATGTAATGCAAATTTCCCAGGTCCAATCCACTCTTTCCGTAGTTAAAGCCTTCACTATAAATATTGAACTAGCTTCTCTTTTAAAATTATCGATGAACAATAATTAGAGAAAGAATCATGACCTAACGGCTAGCGAGGATTTTCTGCCGACTCCCCCGGTGGTGGAGGTGGCTTGCAATCGGCTGCTAGCATGATCTTCCAGCCCACTGAAGTCAGTGACCATTTACATTGCTCACCAGCTGTGGTGCCGGGGAACCTGCCACTGAGCATCAGCTTGAGCAGGACTGGAAGATCTAACTGGCAGGAAGGGCCACCACATTATGTATTACACAGTTACCCAAGATTACATTGCAATTTCCTTATTACGCAGTGAAACATCAAAAGCAGTGAACTAAAATCCTGATAACTAATTATTTGATCAAAGCAAAAAATTCCAATAGATCCAAGTTCTTCTCCACTAACTCCCAAAATACAGAATTTTAATGGATCCAGGGGGCGCGATTCTCCCAAAACGGGAGAAATCGTAAAGCTGCCGTAAAACCCGGGCGGGTTTTACGGCAGCGCGCCCCTTCCCGACCGGGGACCGATTCTGGTCCCCGGTCGGGGCTAGCAGCCCGACGCCGTAGGCTCCGGCAAGACGGGCTTAACGAAAATCGTTAACGAAAAGCTTGCCGGAGTTAGCGCCGGCTGACGCGTCATATGACGTCAGCCGCGCATGCGCAGTTTGGAAGACTCCAACCCGCGCATGCGCGGGTGACGTCATCTCGTTTTTGCGCGAAACCCGCGCATGCGCGGGCCGGGTTGCCCCTCAGCCGCCCCGCGAATGGATACTGCGGGGCGGCGGAAGGACAAGTAGTGCGCGGGCATCGGGCCCGCTGCCCACGATCGGTGGGCACCGATCGCGGGCCCATGGCACCCTTGGCACGGCCGTGGTACGGCCGTGCCAATCGGTGCCATGGTTATTAATAGCGAGTTTGTGACGCCGATTTTACGAACGGCAAGACCAGGTGTGTTTGCCGTTCGTAAAAACGGCGGAAAGGGCTGGGACTTCGGCCCATCTAACAGCTGAGAATCGCTGCCGGCCGTAAAAAAACGGCGGCAGCGATTCGGGTCGGGACTTCGGCGGGGGGGTGGGAGAAAAGCGGGAGGGCGGCAAAAATGTCGGGAAGGCCCTCCCGCTATTCTCCCACCCGTCGTGGGGGGCGGAGAATTTCGCCCAGGATTTCTCATTTACTCCCGCTATATAAAATTTAGATAACCCAGCTAACATGAAAATCCTACATAATTTCAATTGCAATATAAGTCGACAGGTCTGGGCATTCCTGAAATGGATTACTATGGGATATCGCTTTTTATCATTCCAGACATCGGAATGAAAAAAATTTATGACATGTCAATAAGAATATTAAGTTACAGGATGGAAACAAAAAGTTCTCGCAACATCTAAATTTTACTTGCAGTGGGTTTGACGGGTTAGAAGTCCAATGGTTCTAGTGTAATATATTTTTTCATTCTGTGCTTTTCTATTTTTGCTGAATCCATGAACAAATGGGCTGTGGTACAAAGATTCTGTGCTGCAGTGATTTCTAAGCCACTGCTCATTGAGATCTCGATCCTGAAAGACACTTCCTGGCCAGCCATTACATCATTTACCATTGTGAGCTTTTCAAACGGCATCATAAATCATAGAACTCCCAACAGCGCAGCAGGAGGCCATTTGGTCCATTGAGTCTATACTCACCCTCTGAAAGAGCACCTTACCTAGGCCCACAGCCCCACTCTATCTTTGTACCCTCTCTAACCTTTGGGCCCTAAGGGGCAATTTAACATGGCCATTCTACTTAACCTGCACATCTTTGCACTGTGGGAGGAAACTGGACCACCTGGAGGAAACCTACGCAGACACCGGGAGCATGTGAAACCTCCACACAGTCACCCAAGGCTGAAATTGAACCCGGGTCCCTGACACTGTGAGGCAGCAGTGCTAACCACTGTGCCACCTTGCTGCAATCAGTGTAAAGCTCCAATAGTCCAGAAAGTACATCTGACACGAGGCAATGTGCATGAAGCAGAGTTTTACTCAATCTTTCGGTGCACAAGGTGCACCCTTTGCCTATAGACACATCTGGATTTCCTCATTCCATTGCTATGGAGGGAGCAGAGAACAAAGAAAGGATGAGGCATGGGGACAGTGGCAAAATTGACAGTACATAGCCCCAAACGAGAAGCACATTATGCCAACATTTCCAGATGTACCAACTCCCACTCTCCAAGGATAAGGAGTCACTACTAGGCAAGAGTTATTGAACTTCCAGATTTCCAACAAATTCTGGTTGAAAAATACACACAAGTATTTTTCAAACTAAAATCTGGGCTGCTCTTGGCAAGGTAATCCTTGGATATTGCTGAGTAATGTAAGGTACCAACAATTAAAGTAATAGTTGATAGCACTAAATTGGGCATTGAGCATTCTTAATCCAAATTTTTAAAAAAAATCTCATTTATGCATGTATTTATGAGAATTAATTTGAAAAACGTTTAAAAAGTGCTGTTTCCAGAGCTGTAACAGCCTAGTAACAATGAACAGGTGTGTTTTGAACATAAGTAATAAGTGAGAACAACATTACATATCCTGTGACAATACATTAGGCAATCAAATCAAAAAATATTGAACATGAAAAATAGGTCAATAAGTATCTGAAAGGAAAAGTAGGGTCATTTTGTGTTTGTATATCTCACTGTGGAACTTATTTCAGCATCTGTTTTATATACATTACATAAAATGAATGAATGTTTCTGAAATATGACGTTTTAAAAATAATTGCTATCCCACTGGAGGCTAAACAGATAAACAGATTATATTTAAATAATTTTGGCAATTACCAAAGAATATGGCAACACATCGTTCTATTAATTTTATTAGTACTACTGTAAGGAGTATGGCATGCTTTATTCCTTAGCTATCGTGAAAATTTTATACATGTGGATTAAATATTAAACTCTATGAACATGCCTTACATTTTGTTCCTTCACTAGTATTAATATTCAGTTCTGTGACTTAAAACTTTTCAATTCCATCACTGCACAAAGGAAAGGCTACATTTCACAGAATTTGCTCTTCGTGACAGACCGCTCTTATTGCGTGTGTCAGTACAACATATTTATGGCAGTAATGGGCAAAATTTCAATTCATTTCAGCAAAATCTTTCATTTATGTAATGCTGTAAACAAAGAAAAACATCCAAGACCCTTCATAGAGGTGCAAGAAAGGGAAATATTCCAAACCAAAATAGGTAGATTTAAAAGGGGTAATCAAAATCTTTTCGAACGGCAGAGCAGGCTCAAAGGGTCAAATCACCTACTCCTGTTCATAAGTCTTATGTATGTTCCAAAATCTGCGTGAAAGAGCTGGGATGTAAGGAAAGACACAAGAGAAAGCCAAGTCTGCATGAGCTTTAACAGCACCAACAATGAGGGCGCGATCCTCCGCCCACTCTACACCGGAAAAGCAGCTCGCTGTGGCATAGCGTGGCCATTGAAAGCTGGGAGACCTTACTCCCGGGATCTACCCGGATCGCAACTCCTCGCGAGATTCAACTGGATCTCGCAAGACATTGTGGGCAGGGTCATGTTTTGGCAAATCTGCATATTAGAGCGAGGCAGTAAGCCGTACTCTAATGTGCAAAAGGAGCTTTCTGTAGTAATCACTATTCACTTGGATAGTCCAGTCACAACAGCACTCAAGACATAATCCACGACAGAGAAGTTTGATTGATTTGTACTGCTTCCACCAGACTCAACCCCAATATGCGCAATGCACAGAATACAGCAAAGCAATTTATCAAAGTTAAACAGTACCTGTCATTCATGCTACATCTACGGTCATAAGGGACAAGAATATAAATGCTGTGGTGACACGAAATGGCCTGTAACCTGACTTGTATACATGATATCGGAGAAGAAGAGGGCTATTTGCCCCCCTCCCCACCACCAGCACGCTCCGCCATTTCATAAGTTCATGGCTGATCAGTAGTATTTCGAGTTCCACATTCCCATCTACCCCTTATAACCTTTGATTCCCCTGTCAAACAACATTCTTTCTATCTCTTCTGAAAAAATATCCGGTGACACCATCTCCACTGACTTCTGAGGCAGGGTTCTAAAGTCACACAACCCTCAGAAAAAAGTTCTCCTCATCTCTGTCCCATGGAACTCTGTCCCAGGTTTGATTCCCCACTGGGTCACTGTCTGTATGGAGTCTGTACGTTCTCCCTGTGTCTGCGTGGGTTTCCTCCGGGTGCTCCGGTTTCTTCCCACAGTCCAAAGACGTGCAGGTTAGGTGGATTGGCCATGATAAATTGCCCTTAGTGACCAAAAAAGTTAGGAAGGGTTATTGGGTTACGAGGATAGGGTGGAAGTGAGGGCTTAAGTGGGTCAGTGCAGACTCAATGGGCTGAATGGCCACCTTCTGCACTGTATATTCTATGTTCTATGAGGGTGACCCTTAATTTTAAAACAGTGCCCCCTAGATCTGGACTCACCCACAAGATGAAACATCCTTTCCACGTCCACCTTATGAAAACCATTCGGTTTTTTATATACTTCAATCAAGTCACCCCTCACTCTTCTAAACGGCAGTGGAATCAAGCCCAGCCTGTCTAATCTAAGACAAACCGCTCATTCCAGGTATCAATCTAGTGAAGCTCCTCTGAACTGCCTCCAACTCATTTACATCCCTCCATAAGTAAGAAGATATATATGAGCAGTCATTGCTCATTAAACATCCAGGAACTCAGTACCTGCAATTATAACGGGAGAACCAGTACCACAAGGACCTTGATTATTCCACTATCCTCATAAGGAAATGAGGGATGGGAAAAATACGCAATGACCCAATAAGAAATAAAGAGCTATATTCCTATTCTTTATTCTTGCTTCCAAAATGCATCACCTTCATAATTTTCTGTACTAATCTATTTATATGTGCTTACTGCTAGCCAGCTTTTGTTCTCATATTGTTTCTAGATGCTCCTCGGCAGTTTGCTAGGGAAAACTTATTTGCTAGACAGAACTAAGAATGATGATCAACTGAGAGAGTGTGAAGAGTTGGAGTCCGAATTAAAGTGCAGAACATCAAAGGTATTCATTTCTAGATTGTTTTCGGAACAATTTGCCAATTGATATGGGGTCAGCAGATGAGAAAATTAAGAGTGGTGCAGGAAGAATAGGTTTCAATTCATGGTGCACTAACTTTGGTACTCAGAGAGTGAGAGAGAGCTGTTCTGTTGTGATGGGCTCTACTCAAAGTGGGCTGGGACCAGTGTCCTGACAAATCGCATAACTATGGCTTTAAATCTGGCTTTAAACTAATAGAGAGGGGTGGAGTGTGTGTGGGTGAAGGGTAATTTAGAATTCCAAAGATAAAGTCAAGTCAAGTCAAGAAGACAGTGTAGTGACAAACAAGCAGAGTGTGACAGGAAGGGACAGAGAGTTTAACAGTAATTGTGCGTCAGCATGAAACAGGAACAAAGAAATTCAATTAAAGGCTCTTATATCTGAAAATGCAAAGCATCCATAAGACCATAAGACACAGGAGCAGAATTAGGCCATTCGGCCCATTGGGTCTGCTCCGTCATTCAATCATGACTGATATGTTTCTCATCCCCATTCTCCTGCCTTCTCCACATAATCCCTCTGTCTTAAAGACACTCAGTGATTTGGCCTCCACATCCTTCTGCGGCAAAGAGTTCAACAGATTCAGCACCCTCTGGCTGAAGAAATTCCTCCTCATCTCCGTTTTAAAGGATCATCCCTTCAGTCTGAGGCTGTACCCTCGGGTTCGAGTTTTTCCTAATAGTGGAAACATCCTCTCCACGTCCACTCTGTCTAGGCCTCTCAGTATCTTGTAAGTTTCAATAAGATCCCCCCTCACCCTTCTAAACTCCATCGAGTACAGACGCAGAGTCCTCAACCGCTCCTCATATGACAAGCTTTTCATTCCAGGGATCATTCTTGTGAACCTCCTCTGGACACCCTCCAAGGCCAGCACAGCCTTCCTTAGAGACCGGGCCCAAAACTGCTCACAACACTCCAAATTGGGTCTGACCAGAACATTATACAGCCTCAGAAGTACATCCCTGCTCTTGCATTCTATCCCTCTCGGCATGCATGCGAACATTGCATTTGCCTTCCTAATTGCCGACTGAACCTGCACGTTGACCTCAAGAGAACCTTGTACTAGGACTCCTAAGTCCATTTGTACTTCTGATTTCCTAAGCCTTTTCCCATTTAGAAATTAGTCTCTGCCTCCATGTTTCCACATTGCATTCCTCTGCCACTTCTTTCTCCACTCTCCTATCCTGTACAAGTCCTTCTGCAGCCCCCCTGCTTCCTCAATACTACCTGTCCCTCTTCACATCTTTGTATCATCTGAAAACTTTGTGACAGCGCCCTCAATTCCTTCTTCCAGATCGTTAATATATATTGTGAAAAATTGTGAACCCTGAGAAATACGACCAGTTACCAGCTGCCATCCCGTAAAAGACCCCTTCATCCCCACTCTCTGCCTTCTGCCAGTGAGCCAATCCTCTATCCATGCCAGTATTTTACCCTTATCACCATGGGCTCTTAACTTATTTAACAGCCTCCTACACAGCACCTTGTCAAAGGCTTTCTGGAAATCTAAATAGATCACCTCCACTGGTTCTCCTTTGTCTAACTTCCTTGTTGCCTCCTCAAAGAATTCAAACAGATTTGTCAGACATGATCTCCCCTTGATGAAGCCGTGCTGACTCGGTCCCATTTAATCATGCACTTCCAATTACTCTGCAATCTCATCTTTAATAATGGACTCTAAAATCTTACCAATGACCGAAATCAGGCTAACTGGACCATCATTTCCCGTCTTCTGCTTCCCTTCTTTCTTAAACAGGGATGTTATATTAGCTATTTCAAGTCCTCTGGGACCCTCCCTGGCTCCTGTGATTCCTGAAAGATCACCACCAATGCCTCCACAATCTCCTCAGCTACTCCATTAGAACTTTAGGGTGTAGTCCATCCGGACCAGGTGATTTATCCACCTTGAGACATTTCAGTTTCCCCAGAACCTTCTCCTTAGTGATGGTCACTAGGAGAACACCCTGCCCCCTGATTCTCCTGGTGTCTTCCACCATGAAGACTGATGCAAAGTAACTATTCAGTTCCTCTACGATTTCTTTGTTTCCTATTATTACTACTCCAACGTCATTTTCCAGTGGTCTAATGTCAATTCTTATCTTTTACATATTAAAAAAAAAAATTCTTGCTACCTTCTTTTATATTACTAGCTAGCGTACACTCATATTTAATCTTCTCCCCCTCTTATTTCTTTTTTAGCTGTCCTCTGCTCATTTTTAAAGGCTTCCCAATCCTCTGGCTTCCCACTAATCCTCGCCATCTTCTATGCTTTTTCTTTTTTTATGCTGTCCTTGACTTCCCTCATCAGCCATGGATACCTCCTCCTCCCCTTAGCATGTTTCCTCCACCTTTGGATGAAATTCCGTTGTGCCTCTTGAATAACCCCTCAAAACCCCTGCCATTGCTGTTCCACTGTCCGGCTCTCCTTCCAATCAACTCTGGCCAGTTCCTCTCTCGTGTCTTTGTAGTTACCTTTTTCACTTGTAATACTATTACATCTGATTCCAGCTTCTCCCTCTCAAACTGCAGGGTAAATTCTATCATACCAAATAGGATAGATTTAATGGCAAAAATAAAGATAAGTGGTGTGGAACTAATTGCAGTCAGAAAGAACATGGTTGTGTAGTAATCAAGATTGGAAAATAAATATTCCAGGGTACATAATATTACAAAAGACAGACAGAATTCAAAAGAGAAGTGGTCGCCCTGAGAGTAAAGGAGTAAGGACATAGCTGAGAAAGGATCTTGGCTCAGAAGATCTGGATGTAGTATCAGAATGGGTGAAGATTAGAAACAGCAAACGTCAGAAATTGCTGGTGGGTGCAATTTATAAAAGTACTTATACTGTTGGATAGAGCACAAACCAATAAATTATCAGAGCATGTAACAAAAACAATGTAATAATTAAGGGAGCTATTAAATCTTCATATTGGCTGGACCAATCAAAATACTTCACAAGAGGAGAATGTTTTGTGACAATTTTCCAGAGTAATATGTTGTGGAATCAGCTGAGGATAAAGCTATTTTAGATCTAGTATTGTGTAATAAGATAGGGTTAATTAGTAATCGCAGAACAAAAAATATGCTGGGAAATAGTGATCATAATAAATTAGAATTTCATGTTAAGTTTAAAAGTGATATACTCTAGTCACAAATACGAATCTCTTCGAATTAAACAGATTATTACATAGATAGATGGGGAGAACTGATTAAAGTTGATTTGGTAAATAAAGTAAAAGTTACAGCCGTAAATAAACAGTGGGAAACATTTAAAGAAAAGATTCAATTTATTGAACAAAAATACGTCACACTGAAAAACAAAAACTCAGCAACAAAGATCAACCCATGGTTTATTCAGGAAGTTAAGAATATTATTAGATTAAAATAGGCTTATGAGGTTGCAAAGAATAGTAGCAAGTCTTGATCATTGGTTTTAGAAACCAGAAAAGGGTCACTATAAAGTTGATAAAAAGGAATAAATACGAGACCAAATAGCCAGGAGTATAAAATAGATTGTAACAGCTTTTACAAGTAAATGAAAAGAAAGAGTAGCTAAACTAAACATTGCTCTATTATAAGCAAATAAAGGAGAAATTATCATGGGGGATGAGGAAATTGCAGTGACAGAGGAAAAGACACAAGTTGCATCAGAAATAGACTGTAACGTAACTGGTAAAAAGAGTGAGAAAATTAATGAAATTAATATCAGAGAAAAACTCATGGAGAAACTCAAAGGGCTAAAACCTGACAAATTCCTAATACATGATTGTCTACATCCAGGAATTATAAAAGTGATAGTTGCAGGGATATTGGATGTTCTGGCAATGATTTTCCAAAATTCCTTAGATTCTGGAATAGTCTTGGACACTGAGAGACATGGGGCGGAATTCTCCGACCCCCCGCAGGATCGGGGAATCGCCCGGGGCCTTCGTTAATCCCGCCCCCGCCGTGGCCGGAATTCTACGCCACCTGGGAATCGGCGGGGGTGGGAATCACGCTGCGCCAGTCCGCGGGCCCCCCGCGGCGATTCTCCGGCCCGCAATGGGCCGAAGTCCCGCCGCTGTCAGGCCTCTCCCGCCGACATGGTTTAAACCACCTCTGGTGGCGGTGGGAGCAGGCGGCGCGAGCGGGCCCTGGGGGGGGGCGCGGGGCGATCGGACCCCGGGGTGTGCCCCCACGGTGGTCTGGCCCGCGATCGGGGCCCACCGATCGGTGGGCGGGCAGTGCCGTGGGGGCACTATTTTTCTTCCGCCACCGCCACGGCCTCCACCATGGCGGAGGCGGAAGAGACCCCCCCACCGCGCATGCGCTGGGATGACGTCAGCGGCCGCTGACGCTCCGGCGCATGCGCGGCCTCACGCCGGCCGGCGAAGGCCTTTCGGCCAGCTGTTCGCGCCGGCTGGCGGGGAGGAAAGGCCGTTCACGGCGGCCGGCGGAGAGACAAAGGCCGCTCGCACCGGTCGGTGGGGCGCCAACCCCTCCGGCGCGGGCCTAGCCCCTAAAGGTGTGGAGAATTCCTCACCTTTGGGGAGGCCCGACAACGGAGTGGTTGGCGCCACTCCGGTATGCCGGGACCCTCCGCCCCGCCGGGTAGGGGAGAATACCACCCATGATATCCTTGTACAATAAAGTCAGAAACTTAACATGCAATTAGGACGGGAAATGGCATGTTGGCTTTTATTGCAGGGGGACTAGAGTAGAGGAATAAATACGTTTTGCTCCAAATACACAATTGAGACCACACCTGGAATACTCTTTGCAGATTTGGTCTCAGTATTTAAGGAAGGAAATATAAGAAAGGATTTAAGGAAGGATATACTTCCATTGAAGGAAGTACAGTGAAGGTTCACAAAATCAGTCCCTGGCATGAGAAGGTTGTCTTATGTTGGGAAATGACTGAGTAAATTGAGCCTATATTCTCTGGAGATTAGAAGAAGGAGAAGTTGTCTTGTTGAGACATAATACAATCTGAAGGTGCTTTATAGGGTAAATGCTGAGAATTGTTTCCAATGACTGGGGCATCTAGAACAAGGGGCCTCAAGTTCAGAATAAGTGGGCGAACAGTTAGGATTGAGATGAGGAGACATTTCTTCACTCTAAACGTTTGCGATGCTTTGGAATTCTCTACCTTGAGGATTATGGATGCTCCATTGTTGACTATATTTTAAGGCTGGATGGACAGATTTTTAGACTCTCAGAGAATCAAGGAATATGTGAGTGGGCAGGAAAGTGAAGTGGAAAGTCAAGGTCAACCATCATTGTTCTGAATGGCACAGGAGGATTGAGGGGCCTTATGGTCTACTCTGCTCCTGTGGTCTTGTGCTCTTGTGTTCCCAGTTGATTGTGGAAGTCAAGGTAATTTACATAAAGAAAGAAGTGGAGCCAAGTCAATCTTGGGGCGTCGCCTGCTGGTTTGAGAATATTTAGTACAATACCCAAGGCTGAACATGGATGGGGTGTTTGTGCTGGAACCACAACTTTTCACGATATACATAAATGATCTGGAAGAAGGTACTGAAGGCACTGTTGCTAAGTTTGCAGGTGATACAGAGATCTGTAGAGTGACAGGTAGTATTGAGGAAGCAGGCGGGCTGCAGAAGGATTTGGACACGCTAGGAGAGTGGGCAAAGAAGTGGCAAATGAAATACAATGTGGAAAAGTGTGAGATTATCCATTTGGAAGGCGGAATTTAGGCAGAGATTATTTTCTAAATGGGGAAATGGTTAGGAAATCAGAAGCACAAAGGGACTTGGGAGTCCTTGTTCACAATTCTCTTAAGGTGTGCAGGTTCAGTCGGCAGTTAAGGAGGCAAATACAATGTTAGCATTTTGTTTGCACTCAGTGCTGAATTTGGGTGCATTTGAGAGCTATAGTGAGAGTTTGGTGACTGAGGGGGTTAGGTGAGGAGGGAGTAAGGTGCTCCTTTTCACTTCATTTCCTACATTTCCTCAAAGAGCGTGACTGGGAGCAGAGTCAGAGGGCAGAGTTCCAGTTGGTCCACAGTGCAGTTGTATTCTGTAAGGTAAGAGGGGATGGAGGCTAGGGCAGTTGCATGCTCCTCCTGTAGGATGTGGGCGGTGAGGGACACCACCGGTGTCCCCGCTGACTATACCTGCAGGAAGTGCACCCAACTCCAGCTCCTCAGAGATCGTGTTAGGGAACTGGAGCTGGATGAACTTCGGATCATCCGGGTGGCAGAGGGGGTAACAGAGAAGAGTTACAGGGAGGTAGCCATACCCAAGGTACAGGACAAGAGTAGCTGGGTTACAGTCAGGGGAAAGAAAACAAACGAGCAGACAGTGCAGGGATCCCTCGTGGCCGTTCCCCTTCAGAACAAGTATACTGTTTTGGATGCTGTTGGGGGAGATGACGTACTGGGGGAAGGCCCCAGCGGCCAGGTCTCTGGCACTGAGTCTGGCTCTAGGGCTCAGAAGAGAAGGAGGGAGAATAGAAAAGCAATAGTGATAGGGGACTCAATGGTTTGGGGAATATATAAGGAGATTCTGTGGTCACGAGCGAGATTCCCGGAAGGTATGTTGCCTCCCGGGTGCCAGGGCCAGGGATGTCTCGGAGCATGTCTTCAGGATCCTTAAGGGGGAGGGTGAGCGGCCAGAAGTCGTGGTGCACATTGGTACCAACGACGTAGGTAGGAAAAGGGGTGTGGATGTAATAAACAAGTTTAGGGACTTAGACTGGAAGTGAAAAGCCAGGACAGACAGATTTGTCATCTCTGGTTTGTTGCCAGTGCCACGTGATAGCGAGGCTAGGAATAGGGAAAGAGTGCAGTTGAACACGTGGCTGCAGGAATGGTGTAGGAGGGAGGGCTTCAGGTATTTGGATAATGGGAGCACATTCTGGGGATGGTGGGACCTGTACAAGCAGGACGGGTTGCATCTGAACCAGAGGGGCACCAATATCCTGGGAGGGAGGTTTTCTAGTACTGTTCGGGAGGGTTTAAACTAATTTGGCAGGGGAATGGGAACCGGACTTGTAGTCCAGCAACTAAGGTAGCCGATATTCAGGACATCAAAGCGTGTAGAGAGGCAGTGGGGAAGATAACACTGACAAAGGAGAGTACTTGCAGGCACGGAGATGGGTTGAAGTGTGTATACTTCAACGCAAGAAGCATCAGGACTAAGGTGGGTGAACTTAAGGCATGGATCGATACTTGGGACTACGATGTGGTGGCCATCACGGAAACTTGGATAGAGGATGGCAGAAATGGTTGTTGGGGGTTCCTGGTTACAGGGCCGGGATTCTCCCCTACCTGGCGGGGCGGGGGGTCCCGGCGTGTTGGAGTGGCGTGAACCACTCCGGCGTCGGGCCGCCCCAAAAGTGCAGAAGTCTCCGCACCTTTAGGGGCCAAGCTCTTACATTGAGGAGCTAGGCCCGCGCCGGAGTGGTTCCCGCTCCGAAAGGACTTCGCCGGCCGGTGTAAGTCCACGCATGTGCCGGAGTGTCAGCGGCTGCTGACGTCATCTGGGCGCATGTGCAGGGGAGGGGTTCTCTTCCGCCTCTGCCATGGTGAAGACACCCCCCAGGGTCAGATCGCCTCGCGCCCCCCTCAGGACCCCGGTGCCCGCCCGCGCCCGCCGGTAAGGTAGGTGGTTTGATCCACGCCGGCGGGAGAAGGTTGACAGCGGTGGGACTTCGGTACTTGGCAATGAACCAGGGCAAGTGATAGATTTGTTAGTGGGGGAGCATTTGGGAGACAGTGACCACAATTCTGTGACTTTCACTTTAGTAATGGAGACGGATAGGTGCATGCAACAGGGCAAGGTTTACAATTGGGGGAAGGGTAATACGATGCTGTCAGACAAGAACTGAAGTGCATAAGTTGGAAACATAGGCTGTCAGGGAAGGACACAATTGAAATGTGGAACTTGTTCAAGGAACAGATACTACGTGTCCTTGATATGTATGTCCCTGTCAAGCAGGGAAGAGATGGTCGAGTGAAGGCACCATGGTTGACAAGAGAGGTTGAATGTCTTTTTAAGAGGAAGAAGGATACTTATGTAAGGCTGAGGAAACAAGGTTCAGACAGGGCACTTGAGGGATACAAGATAGCCAGGAGGGAACTGAAGAAAGGGATTAGGAGACCTAAGAGAGGACATGAAAAATCTTTGGCGGGTAGAATCAAGGAAAACCCCAAGGCCTTTTTACACATATGTGAGAAATATGAGAATGACTAGAGCGAGGGTGGGTCCGATCAAGGACAGTAGCGGGAGATTGTGTATTGAGTCAGAAGAGATAGGTGAGGTCTTGAACGAGTACTTTTCTTCAATATTTACGAATGAGAGGGGCCATATTGTTGGAGAGGACAGTGTGAAACAGACTGGTAAGCTCGAGGAGATACTTGTTAGGAAGGAAGATGTGTTGGTATTTTGAAAAACTTGAGGATAGACAAGTCCCCTGGGCCTGACGGGATATATCCAAGGATTCTATGGGAAGCAAGAGATGAAATTGCAGAGCCGTTGGCAAAGATCTTTTCGTCCTCACTGTCAATAGGGGTGGTACCAGGGGATTGGAGAGTGGCGAATATCGTGCCCCTACTCAAAAAAGGGAATAGGGATAACCCTGGGAATTACAGGCCAGTTAGCCTTATTTCAGTGGTAGGCAAAGTAATGGAAAGGGTACTGAGATAGGATTTCTGAGCATCTGGAAAGACACTGCTTGATGAGGGATAGTCAGCACGGATTTGTGAGGGGTAGGTCTTGCCTCACAAGTCTTACTGAATTCTTTGAGGAGGTGGCCAAGGACGTGGATGAAGGTAAAGCAGTGGATGTGGTGTACATGGATTTTAATAAGGCATTTGATAAGGTTCCCCATGGTAGGCTTGTGCAGAAAGTAAGGAGGCATGGGATAGAGGGAAATTTGGCCAGTTGGATAACAAACTGGCTAACCGATAGAAGTCAGAGAGTGGTGGTGGATGGCAAATATTCAGCCTGGAGCCCAGTTGCCAGTGGCGTACCGCAGAGATCAGTTCTGGGTCCTCTGCTGTTTGTGATTTTCATTAATGACTTGGTGGGTCAGTAAATTTGCAGACGATATGAAGATTGGTGGAGTTGTGGATAGTGAGGAGGGCTGTTGTCGCCTGCAAAGAGACAGATAGGATGCAGAGCTGGGCTGAGAAGTGGAAGATGGAGTTTAACCCTGAAAAGTGTGAGGTTGTCCATTTTGGAAGGACAAATATGAATTTGGAATACAGGGTTAATAGTAGGGTTCTTGGCAATGTGGAGGAGCAGAGAGATCTTGGGGTCTATGTTCATAGATCTTTGAAAGTTGCCACTCAAGTGGATAGAGCTGTGAAGAAGGCCTATGGTGTGCTAGCGTTCATTAGCAGAGGGATTGAATTTAAGAGCCGTGAGGTGATGATGCAGCTGTACAAAACCTTGGTAAGGCCACATTTGGAGTACTGTGTGCAGTTCTGGTCCCTCATTTTAGGAAGGATGTGGAAGCTTTGGAAAAGGTGCAAAAGAGATTCTCCAGGATGTTGCCTGGAATGGAGAGTCGGTCCTACGAGGAAAGATTGAGGGTGCTTGGCCTTTTCTCATTAGAACGGAGAAGGATGAGGGGCGACTTGATCGAGGTTTATTAGATGATCAGGGGAATAGATAGAGTAGATAGTCAGAGACCTTTTCCCCGGGTGGAACAAACCATTACAAGGGACATAAATTTAAGGTGAATGGTGGAAGATATAGCGGGGATATCAGAGGTAGGTTCTTTACCCAGAGAGTAGTGGGGGCATGGAATGCACTGCCTGTGGAAGTAGTTGAGTCGGAAACATTAGGGACCTTCAAGCGGCTATTGGATAGGTACATGGATTACGATAGAATGATGGGATGTAGATTGATTTGTTCTTAATCTCGGACAAAAGTTCGGCACAACATCGTGGGCCAAAGGGCCTGTTCTGTGCTGTATTTTTCTATGTTTTTCTATGTTCTATGTTCATGTCAAGAGGGCTATAATACAAGACCAGGGATGTACTTCTGAGGCTGTATAAGGCTCTGGTCAGACCCCATTTGGAGTATTGTGAGCAGTTTTGGGCCCCGTATATGAGGAAGGATGTCCTGGCCTTGGAAAGGGTCCAGAGGAGGTTCACAAGAATAATCCCTGGAATGAAGAACTTGTCATATGAGGAACGGTTGAGGACCCTGGTTCTGTACTCATTGGATTTAGAAGGATGAGGGGTGATCTTATTGAAACTTACAGGATACTGCGAGGCCTGGATAGAGTGGACATGGAGAGGATGTTTCCACTTGTCGGAATAACTAGAACCAGAGGAAACCATCTCAGACTAAAGGGACGATCCTTTAAAACTGAGATGAGGAGGAATTTCTTCAGCCAGAGGGTGGTGAATCTGTGGAACTCTTTACCGCAGAAGGCTGCGGAGGCCAAATCACTGAGCGTCTTTAAGACAGAGGTAGATAGGTTCTTGATTAATAAGGGGATCAGGGTTTATGGGGAGAAGGCAGGAGAATGGGGATGAGAAAATATCAGCCATGATTGAGTGGCGGAGCAGACTCGATGAGCTGAGTGGCCTAATTCTGCTCGTATTCCTTATGCTCTTATGGGTCTGACCAAGGCTCTGTACAACTGAATCATAGCTTCTCCCACTTTATATTCCACCCTGCTTCAAGATGAAGTCCAACATTCCATTAGCCAGTGTGATTACTTTTCATACTTTTCGTGGTGATTGTACCCGGATACCTAAATCCCTTTGCTCCTCCGGTTCTTCATCTCATTGTTAAGCAAATATTCCGGTTTGTCTTCTTTGGATCCAAAGTGGATAGCTGACCGTACAGTTTTCTACAAAGGACATCAACTGCCAACATTTTAAAAAAGGGTTAAATTGCTGGCTTTGAAAGCAGACCAAGGCAGGCCAGCAGCACGATTCAATTCCCGTACCAGCCTCCCCGAACAGGCGCTGGAATGTGCCGACTAGGGGCTTTTCACAGTAACTTCATTTGAAGTATACTTGCGACAATAAGCGATTTTCATTTAATTTCATTTTCAAAAGATTGCATTCTTTTGTTTACAAATACATCGGGTGTAAATCATTGTTAAAACTGCTTCATCGCATGTTGTAATACAGCACCAGAGGAAAGTAGCAGTCATAAACAATGCGTCAATGCAGCTGTCTGTTACATCAGAACATTCTTTGCAGATCTTAGATGAATAGTGTGAATTTGAAAATCAATCATTTTCAGGGTATAGGATGAAGCGAACAGGAACCCAAACTATCTACTTTTTAGTTTAATTCTCCTGCCTACTGCCCTAAAGTCAGAGACTTGTGCTAATTTCACAATCTTTCAGGACCTTATGTCCAGGAGCTTTAAGATAGGAGTCAGGCATGTGGCCACAGCTGAGCCCCGTGAACAAGTGTAGAGATTGCAGCAGAGGTCACTGGATAATTATTATCTCTGACCTTTCCTTTTCTCAGTTCTCTCCCCTTACCATCAGTCATCATTTTAGTTTTAGGCTTTAAAGTCTGATCCTGCAATACAACAGGGAAAATGTCAATTTGCTTTATGTTGTTGACTCAGGAACTCAGGGCCATTAGTTAATTAATCAATCAATCAATGAGCGTTTTCCTTAAATTTTGGATGAAGTGTACCCCAATGCCATTTAAAATGTGATAACATGTTTAATACGATGCAGCAATTCATTTTATGTGCAATTAATTCCAAAAACAGATCCAGCATTCTGCGTACTTAACTTATCGCAGCCAATGTTTATCTGATGAATTTGCAGCGGCATATATGGACTCAGTGTCATGGAAAGAGTGTGGTTCTGCAGTTGCTGTTATAACCAGATGATAGAAATGGTGGGGAATAGCAAGCTATATATTTTTCCCATCTGTCCAGTTTGCTATTTGTTCTGCTTCCCTTCACCATTTTGTCCAAGAGAGAAAATTAAGAAAATTGCTTGTGCTTAAGTGCACCATTGAGGTATTTCTCCCCAGTATTTTGCCATGTTTTCTGGAAGTTGGTGTTGGTCCCAGCACAGAATTTCAATCCCCGTCTTGGTGACCAAACTGTTTGTAATTAAAGCTCCAAACTTTTCATTCCGCGAATAAATGACATCTTATCCCTCTGGCAGTCACAGGCCCGTTCTGACCTCACAAGGAACTGTTAATAGTGTCAAATGAAAGTGAGTTTAACATCAGTAAATGTTTTATGGTGGTATTTTGGTATTTCCTTGTTGGTGTTGAGGGTGCCACCCATCTGCCATACATGGAAGGCCGACCGCATTAAATACCTCTCAGGCATTCGATCAGGCATAGCGTGCCTTTGAACGAGGAATTCCCCAACCCCCAGGAGCCCACAAATAACCCCAACAGGGATTGTATTTTGGGGTCCCTGCATAGCAAGTGGCAGTGGGGTGAAGTGCTTAATAGGCATTAATTCTCCACTTAAGGTCCTCGATTGGCAGTAGGATAGCAGACTTAAGTGGGGTAAAAGTAGGAAGGTGCAGAGACTCCACCCATTACCCTCCTGCCTAATTAAATGCCTTCCGCCATTGGGGAGGGCATTAAATTCCACCCTTACTGGTACATCATACAAGTAAATTCACTACATGCCAAGGCCTCATAATACTTAAAATAGTCCAAGTCCAATTATACAAATCTATTTTCAACCTGTCAGGTTTCACCTGCCTACAGCAAGACACATTCATTTTGATTTTTAAAAACTGCAACGCATTTTAGTTTCACCTTCTCCCTCCTCTACTTTCCTGGTCTACAAACTGGAATGTTGTTCTGGGATCAGGGCGTAACCCCGCATCATGTCGGTGCTTGATGTCCAACATGATCTTTGAACAGTTGGCCAATTAGCGGCCAGCGAGTCTTCTCATGGTTCAATTAAGGATGCTGGGGTGGGCTTCCAAGGTTAGAGGACCAATAAGAGGCACTCCAGCAATGGCACTTCAGCTGAGGAGGGGGCTGCTGAGGTGGGTGGGTGCGTGAGAGAGGGGGGGAAGAGAGAGAGAGAGAAAGGGAAAGAGAGAGGGGAAAAAGAGAGAATTTTCACTATTGAAAAGTCCAAGAAGCAAGGGTGATGGTGGGGATTCTCTCGCTACATTGAGCGCTGACTCCCTCCCATTCCCCAGTCAGCTTTTGTTAAGTAGCCTTAATAGGCCATTCAATTGGCCTGCTAGGAAACACGCCACTTGTAGGCATGTTGTCAATGACAGCCCCACCCTTTCACTCCACCCAGAACAATAATGTCCTAGTACCAGGAGAACAGCGGGAGGTTGGCATGTCAGTCGGTATTGGGAAAGTTTTCCCCCCGTCCACCTCTGTGGACTGCCATTAACACTCTTTCCCCTTGGTTTCTGTGGCCATTAGCACCCGGTTTCCCTGGGTTTCTGTGGCTATGACTCATCTTTCATTCTCACTCCACAGTATAAATATTTCCCACTTTCTCCATCTGTTAGCTTTGACAAAGAGTCATCGGACTCAAAACGTTAGCTCTTTTTTCTCCCTAAATATGCTGCCAGACCTGCTGAGATTTTCCAGCATTTTCTCTTTCGCCCGTCCACCTCCCCATTTAAAATTCCTATCCTGCATGTCTCAGTCTCACCATAGAATTTACAGTGCAGAAGGAGGCCATTCAGCCCATCGAGTCTGCACCGGCTCTTGGAAAGAGCACCCTACCCAAGGTCAACAACTCCACCCTATCCCCATAACCCAGTAACCCCACCCAACACTAAGGGCAATTTTGGACACTAAGGGCAATTTAGCATGGCCAATCCACCTAACCTGCACATCTTTGGACTGTGGGAGGAAACCGGAGCACCCGGAGGAAACCCACGCAGGGCTTTTACTCACCAAGCCATCAGAAAAGCTTTATTTTGCACTCGAAAAGTAAAGACAGTTTCAAAACAGTTTTCAATTGGTTTCACTCTTTTGGATCTTGAAATCTAATTCTAACATTTTCATAAAATTGGCAGCTCTGACATAAAACCAATTTCATGGTATAATAATAAAATATCACTCTATGTATTACAGCAATGTTGCTCTCCGATAAAAACAGGTCAGATCTGAACTTCTGGGAAATATTAGTAAAGGCGTTCATAGAATCATAGAAAAGTTACAGCAGAGGAGACCATTCGGCCCATCTTGTCCATGCCAGCCCGAGGACACCCAGGTGCCCTTTCTAATCCCACGTTACTGCACCTGGTCTGTAGCCTGTAGCTCAGAGCACTTAAGGTGTAGGTCCAGGTACTTTCTAAAAGAGTTTAGGGTTTCTGCCTCCACCACCAATTCAACAGCGAATTCCAGACTCCCACTATCCTCTTTGTAAAAAAGCTCTTCCTCATGTCCTCTCTACACCTTCTGCCACTTATCCTGAATCTATGTCCCCATGTACTAGAATCCTCCACGAAGGGAAACAATTTTATCCTGTCCACTTTATCTCTTCCCTCATAATTTTGTACACCCCGGCAACATTCTTGTAAACCTCCTCTGCACTCTCTCCAGAGCAATTACGTCCTTGCTGTGATGTGGTGACTGGAATTGCAGACAATGCTCCAGTTGTGGCCTCACAAGTGTCTTATCCAATTCCAAATTATGTCCCTAATTTTATATTCTATACCTCTGCCAATGAAGGAGATCATTCCATATGCTTTTTCAACAACCTTGTCTACTTGAACCTTTGTCTTTAGGGACCTGTGTACTTGTACGCCAAGATCTCTCACTTCAATTACACCACTTAGTTTATTTCCATTTATTGTGTACTCCCTATAACTGTTTGGCGCCCCGAAATGCATAACCTCACAATTCTCTGTGTTAAATTCCATCTGCCACTTTATCCACCAATACATCTGAATCATTCTGGAGATTGTAGCTATCCTCTATACTGTCCACCACTCGGCCAACCTTTGTGTCATCTGCAAATTTCCCAAATCGAGCTCCCCACGTTCTCGTCCAAATCAGTAAAATATAACACAAAAAGTAAGAGTCCCAATACTGAGCACTTTCCAATTTCAAGCGCAGCCATCAACCATTACCTTTTGTTTCCTGTTACTAAGCCAACTTTGTATCCAGTTCGCTACATTGTCTTGTATCCCATGGGCTTTCACTTTCTTGACCAATCTGCCATGTGGGACTTTGTCAAATACCTTGCTAAAATCCATGTACACAACATCCACTGCACTAACTTCATCAACCCTTCTTGTCGCTTCCTCAAAGAATTCAATCAAATTTATGAGGCAAGACCTTCCTTTAACAAATCAATGCTGACTATTTCTGACGAGTCCATGCCTTTCTATGTGACAGTTAATCCTAACTCTCAGGATTGATTCTACTAATTTGCCCACCACTGATGTAAGACTAACTAGCCTATAATTGTTAGGCATTTCCTGCAATCCCTTCTTAAACAATGGGACCACGTTTGCATTTCTCCAGTCCACCGGTGCCTCGCTGTACCTAGTGAGGATTGCAAAATCATCCTCAGAACATCTGCTATCACCTCCCTGATACCTTCGGTATCCTCGGAAACAATCCATCTGGCCCTGGTGACTTATCAACTTTCAAGGGTTCCAAACTTTCAAGTACTTCCTGTCTCTTTATGATTATCCCATCCAGTAGCTCACATTGTTCCTCCTGGACTAATAATAATAATCTTTATTATTGTCAGAAGAAGGCTTACATTAACACTGGAATGAAGTTACTGTAAATATCCCCTAGTCGCCACACTCCGATGCCTGTTCAGATACACTGAAGGAGAATTCAGAATGTTAAATTCACCTAACAGGCACGTTGTTCGGGACTTGTGGGAGGAAACCGGAGCACCCAGAGGAAACCCACGCAGACACAGGGAGAATGTGCAGACTCCGCACAGACAGTGACCCTTGCCGGGAATCAAACCCGGGTCCCTGGTGCTGTGAAGCAACAGTGCTAACCACTGTGCGACCGTGCCGCCCGTACTATTATATCTGCGTTATCCATTTCCTTTAAACACGGAGACAAAATATTAATTTAAAACCCTTCCCACTGCCTCTGCATTTACATATAAGTTCCCTTCTTCAACTCTGCTAGGTCCCACTTTTTCCTTAACTAACCTTTTACCATTAACATATTGGTAACATCTTTGGTTTTTCTTTACCTTTACTCGCTAATTTTTTTCATGCCCTCTCTTTGATTCCCTTATTCTATACTCGTTTCGGCTAGCTGCAGTGCTTAGTTCTTTGTGCTCATCATACGCTTTCTTTTTCTGTTTGATCTTCCCCTGTATTCTTCTAGACAAACAGGGGGGTCGAGATTTAGCAGTACGACTCTATTTTTGGAGGGACATGTGTACATTGTACATTTAGGATCTCTCCTTTTAGTGCTTCCCACTGGTTTTCCACTGATGTATCCTTGTATCCTCTAACAATGCTGGCCACTCCACCTCAGCCAAATCCCTTCCCATTTCTATAAAACTTGCATTCCCCAGTTAAAAGTTTTACTCCTGCTTTATATCTATCTTTTTCCATGGTAATACTGAATCTAACTGAATTGTGATCACTATCCCCGATATGGTCGCCAACTGTCACTTCACCCACTTGCCCTTCTTCGTTTCCCAAGACTAGGTCTAGAATTACAGCTCCTCTCGTTGGGTTTGTCACTAATTGGTTGAAAAGGTTTCCTGGAGATACTGCATGAATTTTTCTCCCTCAGTTCCTCTTATATTTTTTGAATCCCAGTTTATATTGGGATAGTTAAAGTCTATTATTGCCCTCTTGTTCTTACGGGCAGTAGTGTGACTGTCCCTTTTCTATTTCTAATTTCAACACATAAAGTCTCCTTTGTTGACCCATTTAGTATATCACCCCTTCTCACAACTGGAATTGATTCTTTAACCATTAGTGCTACTCCCCTCCTTTTTTATCTCTCACTCCATCCTGCCTGAAAACCATGCATTCAGGGATATTGAGCTGCTAATTTTGTCCCTCCTTCAGTCAGGTTTCTGTTAGGGCAATGACATCCTGTTGCCATGTGTCTACCTGTGCCCTTAACTCGTCTACCTTGTTTGTACTACTCCTTGTATTGAAGAATAAACAGTTCAACCCCACCATTTTCCCTTGCTGGAGACTTTTTGAACTTTGCTTCCCCTGCAATTCCATGTCTATCTTCTACCTCCATTTTCCTGATCTGAGTTTGACCTATCTAATCCTACTCCTGGGACCCCATCCCCCTGACGTAAACACTAGTTTACATACCCCCCCAACAGAACGCGCAAAAGCTCCCACAAGGACAATGGTCCCAGCTCTGCCCGGATGTAACCCGGGTTTGTACAGGTGTCACCTGCCCCAGTTAGAGTGACATAGATAACAAACTATTTAAATATGTGTACTGTGTTATTTTTACAAGTAACTTTGTGCACATCAAAAATAGGTCAGATTTTTAAACCCCAACTGAGTGTTTATCGTTCTGAAGTGATGATACTGGGCAGACAGATCTGCATTTAGTGGAGCTGAGCTGTCAGATAACAACCTGCGGGTTCTGGGCTGGTGAGAGGAACACTCGGGGTTGGGGGGGGGGGGGGGGGGGGGGCTGGGAGGGGGAAGGGGAACTTTCATTCTTTCAATAAGCTCGCAAACTGTGCTCCAGTTGTTATCAGAACCCAACTATATAAAAGCAAATCACTGCGGATGCTGGAATCTGTAACGCAAGAGAAAATGCTGGAAAATCTCAGCAAGTCTGGCAGCATCTGTAGGGAGAGAAAAGAGCTAACGTTTCGAGTCCGATGACTCTTTGTCAAAGCCCCCCCCCCCCCCCCCCCCCCCCCCCCGGTGACTTGCTGAGATTTTCCAGCATTTTCCCTTTCGTATCAGAACCCAACTGCTATTTTAACCAGGGGTCAGTGTAGAGAAGCTGTTATGAAATGACTGTTCTGCGCTGCAGAAATAAATGGAATAGCTTCCAGTTCTCCTCCCATAAAACTACTTAAAATGCTTATGTTTATAACAAACTGAATCTGTTTTCTCCAGTCAACTGGCAGTAAATGCAACACTTGGTGTGGTGCTAAGACATTTGGACCAGCATGTCTCATGTTAAATTTTCAGTGTGAATTAAGTTAGTTGATTTTAGTGAGGTAGAATTTAATGTCCTCCACTTATTTTCCTTCCCATGGTACTGAAACAAAGCCGATCAGCCTGGATTCCTGGTCCTAAGAGTTGGGGCCTGATCCTTGGCGGTGCTAACCTGGCACCTTGGCAATGCCACTGCCAGGGTGCCCAGGTGGAAGGTGCCTGAGTGTCAGGGTGGCACCCTGCCCTGTCCCCAACCACCTGGGCTTCTTTAATGGACTGAGAGCCCCCCCCCCCCCCAGGTGCCATTACACTGGTACTGTGGAAACCAGTACTAAACGGCTCCCTGACAAGGTCTCCTCACGTGGCCTTTAGATACCCGTGAATACATATTTAAATTAGGCTCAATCAAATATGCAGATCTGGATCACACCCAGTGAGGGCGAGAGCCAGATCGCGACGTCTTGTGAGATTTCGTTAAATATTGCAAGTAGCTTTGGGCGTCGCAAATCTTGTGAGAGGCAGGGCCTCATCCCGACACTAAGTCGGACGTGACGAGGCTTCTCAATCGCTTCCCAGACCTCCTCTCATTCTTCTACACTCGAAAGAGTATAAGCCTAAACTGCTCAATCTCTCTTCATAAGGCAACCCCTCATCTCTGGAATTAATCGAGTGAACCTCCTCTGAACTGCCTCTGATGCAACAACAATCCTCCTCAAATAAGGGGACCAAAACTGTACACAGTGCTCCAGGTGCAGTCTCACCAATGCCTTATAGAGTTGCAGCAACACTTCCCTACTTTTATAATCTATTCCTTTAGCTGTAAAAGGCGATGTTTCCATTTGCTTTCCTTATTACCTGCTGTACCTGCATGCTAGTTTTCTGCGATTCATACATGGGGACACACAAATCCTTCTGGACTGAAGCACTCCCGACGTTCCTCACCATTTCGATAATAAGTTGCCTTTCCATTTCTCCGACCAAAATGGATAACCTCATTCTTATCCATGTTAAACTCCATCTGCCAAATTTTGGTCCATTCACGTAACCTATTTATATTCATTTGTAGATTCTTGGGCGGGATTCTCCAATAATGGGGCTATGTCCCCACGCCAATGTAAAAACGCTGGTGAATCACTCTGGACTTTCCTGAAGAAAGCCCTGAGTTATTCTCCAACCTTCAGGGGGCTAATATGGCCCTGGAATGCTCCACGCAGCTCTGGCTGCGAATACGGGGCCCCGCACCTCCGGTCGGGATTCCGCGCATGTGCCGGCGGTGGCCTGCAGCGGCAATCCCATGGGAAATGGCGGACTCAGCCCGCGGAGCGGCACCAGAAATATAGGCCCCCTGAGATCGCGCGCGCCCGCGGGCACGTGACGCCTGATCGCACCCCCTGGCCATCCATGAGGCCCCCCCCCGGTGAACGATCCCCCCGCCCCCCCACCAGGTCGGCCGCGAACTATCAGCCGTTTCCGACGACGGATAGGTGATTAGAACCACATCGTTGGGAAATCGGCCAGTTCGGCCAGTTTTCCTCGGAGAATCGCGGGGGGACCTCTGTCAATGGCCCCCTACCCGTGCTGCGTAGTTCGTGCATGCGCGATTCGCGAGCGATTCTCCGGGGACCAGAGAATTGCGGGAATGATGTTGGACCGGATTTCGGCGTAAATTTCCATTCTCCGTCCCCGCACCAAACGCGATTTTGGTCAGTTAGCCAGTTTTCTAACTCCCGAGGGAGTTTCTTATTGGTTTAGCCCACACTTAGGGCGGGATTCTTCAGCCCGCCCGCCGACCGGAAATTCCCACCCCAGGTCAATGGTGCTTGACATGGTCCACGTGCTGATCTTGCGGCAGTCGCGGCAAAAGAATCCAGCCCTTTAGTAAGCTGAACGCAGAGGTCGGGCCATCATTTTGAAAAGGTTCTCCGATCTCTAAGTGCGCCTGTGGGTCCCCCCCAACCCATGGGAAATGTCACCCCCCCACACATATAAGCACTACCCACACACCGCCCAGGTGAAGATGCCCACTATAGGGTCCTTGGGGGGCTCCCCCGTCTTCAGTCTCCCCCCCCTCCAAGCACCCTTACAACACACTCCCTTCCACATCCGTCATCCCCCGCAACCTTCCGGAGGTCCCTTACTTACCAACACACCCCACCCTTCGAATCCTCCCTCCACCTCCTTTCATGGGCATGGCCCCCTCAGGCTCTGAGCCATGGCAGTGCCGCCCTGGCACTCTTGCACTGCCAACCTGGCACCCAGGCAGTGCTCCAGCCAGATTGGCAGTGCCACCCGGGCACAATAGCGAGCAATGGAACTGCACTTTTTCTATTCCTTTGCTTTGGCCCACTAAGTTCTGTCCTTAATTCCTTTGGGACACCCTCTTTCTCCAGTATAGCGAAGCTCTAATTGATGAATTTTTTCTGGCCCTCCCCTTTGCTTCCTTTCTTATCTTTCCTGAACACCCTCATGTCCAAGAATATTTAACACAGTCTCCCCTTATTTGAGCCAGGTTTCTGTTATAGTCACACATCATATTTGCACATGGAAATCTGTGCCTGTAACTCTCCAATCTTATTAAGCATGCTCCATGTATTCACATGTAACCTTGACTTGGACCTTATTAGTTTCTTATTTACTCTGATCCCAGTTATTAACTTACTATTCCCAACTCTAGTGTTATTAATTCTCTGATTTTATCTCCTGGTTCCCACACGCCTTCCAAGTTAGCTGAAAATGTCTCCAATATCACTGGCAAAATGCTCCGTAAGGCACTCAGTCCTGGATCTATTTAGGTGCAACGCACCTGGCC
Source organism: Scyliorhinus canicula (assembly GCF_902713615.1). NCBI lineage: Eukaryota > Metazoa > Chordata > Chondrichthyes > Carcharhiniformes > Scyliorhinidae > Scyliorhinus > Scyliorhinus canicula. Next base: position 275,052,135 of record NC_052146.1, on the reverse strand, counting down.
CATATAGGTCCCATCTCTGCCAGAGCTGGTCCCAATGTCCCAAGAATCTTAAGGGCAACACGGTAGCATAAGGGCAACACGGTAGCATGGTGGTTAGCATAAATGCTTCACAGCTCCAGGGTCCCAGGTTCGATTCCCGGCTGGGTCACTGTCTGTGCGGAGTCTGCACGTCCTCCCCGTGTGTGCGTGGGTTTCCTCCGGGTGCTCCGGTTTCCTCCCACAGTCCAAAGATGTGCGGGTTAGGTGGATTGGCCATGCTAAATTGCCCGTAGTGTCCTAAAAAAAGTAAAGGTTAAGGGGGGGGGGTCGTTGGATTACAGGTATAGGTTGGATACGTGGGTTTGAGTAGGGTGATCATTGCTCGGCACAACATTGAGGGCCGAAGGGCCTGTTCTGTGCTGTACTGTTCTATGTTCTATGTTATAATCTAAATCCTTCCCTCCTGCACCATCATTCCTGTCATGCATTCATCTGCTTTATCCTCCTATTTCTATATTTGCGGGTGGCACTGGAAGCAATGTGGGAATTTAGTACTTTTGAGGTCCCTACATGCTAACTTCCTACCTAGCTTTTGAAATTATGGCTCCATTTCCTGGAATTCTTTCTACCTATGTTGTTGGTACCGATGTGGACCACGACTGCCAGCTGTTCACCCTCCGACATCAGGGTGCTCTGCTCCCGCTCAGTGACATCCTTGATTCTGTCATCAGGGAGGAAACACACTATCTTGGAGTCATGTCTTTAGCTGCAGAAATTCTAATTTTTCCCCCAACTGTTGAATCACCAATTACTATTGGTGTTCGAATCTTTGTTGTTTAGCTGTGGTACCATGGATTTAGAGTGGGATGCACTTCAGGCTCTCCTGCGCTACCTGCCTGTTTCTTTATGCCTGTCTGGTGGTCACCCATTCCCTCTCCCTGCATACTGTCAAACTGTGGGGTGACCACATCTAATAAGTGAAGCTCTCAACTTTATGGTGGTGATGCAGTGATGCCAGCTTCTGCCCAAGTTCTGAAACTGGAGCTCACACTGCTGCAATTGACAACACTTCTTACACAAATGGTGATCAAGGGCACAGGAAGTTTCCACGTAACACAGGATGGACATTCTGAGGTTGGAGCAACCCAGCCAGTTCTCGGTTAATTAATAAGCTTGCCACTAATAAATCTTACCTCTGCAAATAAATCTTCATCAATACTAATAAACATTATTATTAATATACCATACCAATATTAATAAATGTTACTAATACATATAATTTGCACTAATACTTATACACCTAGCAGTAGGAATAGCCCTACTTTCAAAAAAGATAAGACTCACCAGTTTATTTCCTATTTCAAGTTGGAAATACTCACCAGTCAAACATCTACCTGCATCCCTGTGATGTTAATGCCAAAATGTTTCTTTATGAATCTGGGCCCTGACTGGAAACTCCCGAGATCCGCTATCTCTCACTGCCCCTAATGAGCTCTCACCTCCCTTCTCCGTGCTCTTTGTAGTCCCGCTGCTCTCGCTGCTCGAATGGAGCTCGCACCTTCCCTCTCAGCGCTGTTTGTGGGTCTGTTCCTCTCGTCGTTCAGACTCAGCTCTTCCCTCCCCTCTTTGTGCTTTTTGTAGCCCGCTATGGTCCATCTGGTGGGACTTAGCCTCTTCTGACAAAATCCCAGCCCAGGTCGAGATAAGCTGTGATGCCCCTGTTGGTGAATAACCTGCCACCATTTAACATCAAGCTCACGTATGAAGAATGGCTACATCACCTCAGTTGTCACAGCCAATGAAATGCAATGTGGTCAGTATTGCAATGCAATTTGAACACAGCAAGGTGCCACATGTTTTGATTGTGTTGGAGGATTCCAGGACAAATCCCAATTCGTCATCAACTATTGTCATGAAATCTCTTACATAGGGGCTGGTTTAGCACACTGGGCTAAATCGCTGGCTTTTAAAGCAGACCAAGGAAGGCCAGCAGCACGGTTCAATTCCCGTACCAGCCTCCCCGAACAGGTGCCGGAATGTGGCGACTAGGGGCTTTTCACAGTAACTTCATTGAAGCCTACATGTGACAATAAGCGATTTTCATTTCATTTCATTTCATTTCTTACATCTACCCGAGAGAGGGAGAGATGAGCTTCAGAGAGCAGCCTACCATGAACTAATTTTATCAGATTACATATCTATTGTCTTCCTATTTTTACATGTCAAGATGGATATTGCAGAATGGCTCCCTTTCCGGTGAGAACATATTGAATGGCATCGTTTAAAAACACAAACACAGCGTTAATTTTAGATTTTTGTTCCATAAAAGTTGAAAGTAAACAAATGTTCTCTGATGCTTTAAACATTGTGTAATTTTAACCGATGCATTTACACGTCTCAAGTTTCCAAGATGTTTGATTAATAATGCAAGTACAAGACATTGAAAGGGAAAAGGTAGTAATGCTGAAATTGAATTAGGGTTGCCAAATCATGTGACTGTATGCTGTTTAAGCAGCTCGCTGCATATGAGACTAAAGCTGGAAGAAATATTAGTACTTCATTCTCATGCATTACAAATGAATTTTCTGTGAAACACAGAAGCTTCTGCTTTGCAGATAAGCTAGAGGTATACAGATGGAAATTTTATAGAGTGTGGGGGTGTATTCTTTATCATCCTCCTCCAGTTTCTACCCTCATCTACTGAAGGTGGTGACTTTTATTCGGCTTTGATAACCCGTGCGAGGACCGCAGGGGAATCACTAATAGCTTCCCTGGGAGCGGCGGAGGCCAGTCTAGCTGGGACCTATTAACTGAATCGTTGAAATGCTGGCCCTAGTCTGGATGGGCAATGCCGACAGTCCCCGCTTGGGACTCAGTCTCTTGCTCCACAGTAGGTTCTTTACTTTTGTCTCCCAGCTCATGTCTCCTGGATTGTCACGCTGGCAACGAGGAGCAAGGAAAGGATTCCGGACAGCCTTTCCATAGTCAAATGCTTCCGGTAAGAAAAAGACAAAGAGAATCCGAAAATGCCACTATTTGATAAATTAGAGCCATGTGATGCGGGTGTGGAAGACGGGCCCAGTATTTTTATTATTTTTTTCCAATTAGGGAGCAATTTAGCGTAGCTAATTCACCTACCCTGCACATCTTTGGGTTGTGGGGGTGAAACTCAAGCAGACACGGGGAGAATGTGCAAACTCCAGATGGACAGTGACCCGAAGCCGGGATCGAACCCAGGACCTCAGCGCCGCGGGGCAACAGTGCTAACCACTGCGCCACCGTGCAGATTGGCTCCAAGATTGGCTCCAGTATGCCAAAAGAATGTGATACTTCTTTCCGGCAAACAGCATTGAAGGCGAAGACTGACAGAAGGTGATTCTCCTGACCACATGCAGAGCCCCAACATTCAACATCAATAAAAGCCCAACCTAGCCGGCAGCCCTGGACTCAAAGACCTTCAATGAACTGATAGACATAGTGGCAAACCACTATGATCCTAAACCGTCTGTGATCCTGCAATGTTATAGATTCAACACAGCCGGAAGAATCCCTGAAGAATCAGTAACGGAATTCCTGACAAGGCTTCAGAAACTGGACACTGATTATGGACCATACCTCCCAGTGATGATTTGGGACTGACTAGGATGTGGGATAAATAATGTCGTAACCCAGAAGAAACTGCTGGTGGAGACTACCCTGGACCTTAAAAGAGCCATAGAATTGGCACTCACGAAAACGCCTAAACAGCGGCTCAGAAACTCCAGGGTTCCATGGATTACAGCAGGGGTGGGCAAACTACGGCCCATGGGCCGCATGCGGCCCGCCAAAGGTATTTCTGCGGCCCACCAAGTCATTAAAAAAAAAATACATTTAAAAAAATTTTTTTTTAAGGTTAATGGGGGGGGGGGCTATTGGGTTACTTACTGGTATAGGGTGGGTACGTTGACTTGAGTAGGGTGATCATTGCTCGGCACAACGTCGAGGGCCGAAGGACCTGTTCTGTGCTGTACTGTTCTATGTTCTATATGAGGCGCCCAGAATCATAACCGGGTGAAGTAATTATTTTACTTAATATACTATGCGGCCCTTTGTGAATTGTGAATTTCTGAATGTGGCCCTTGCACGGAAAAGTTTGCCCACCCCTGGATTACAGTGTCATTAGAGACGGGTGACCCCCATTAAGGAGAAGCGGTTTCCCCACAGAACAGTACCCACGTGGCCCACCCACCACTAAGTCAACAATCAGGCACAATATATGAGAAGAGGAGTCGATGGCCGCGAGACATCAGAAACATCTGGGAAACCTCCCCGGAGAACTACGAAGAGCAATCACAGTTGTCGCACCTGGTCATAGAGCATGCCGAGGCAAGGCTGCCAGAATCAGCAGAACATGTACCCAGGCCGAAGGCAAAGCCACCTCAGTGCAGGGCTTTACAAACCAACCAGCCCGAACAGGCACTAACACCTACCAGGAATCACTAATAGTTCTCCCAGTGGAATACGAGTAGCTGGAGGCCCACCCAGCTGGGACACATTAACTGAGCCCTTTAAATGCCAGCCCTAACCTGGTCTGACAGTGCTGGTAGTCCTGGGTTGGGGCTCAATTGCTGTATGCCATAGTAGCTCTACATTTGTATTGTGAATAAATAACATTAGCCTTCCTGTACGTGTCTCCTGGATTATAACGGCCAACTTTCGGTACTTCAAATAAGGGATCTCAAACAGATCTTCATTATTGCTAAAATTATCTTCAAGTAGCTGATTAATTTTATGACTATCTTTTCACTCTTTAATACCTGTTCATTTTCTATGAAGTTCAAGTGCCTCTCAGACTTCACTATTCCTGAACTCAACCCAATGCATCACACAAGCTTGCCACTCTCACCCTCACTTTCATAGACTCAACAACTCCCCCTCGGACTGATCTGTTCCCTGTAAGAACACTATTCATGACGTCCTATGCTGCTCTTGCTCATGTATTTGCTTTGTTTGCCGCCTTGTTCTGCATTGTAACCAATCACTGTTTGTCGACGTACCATTTGTCAATGTACTCTGTCGATTATTCTTTTTTTGTCTACTTTGTACGTTCATTTGGTCACAGAAAAATACTTTTCACTGTACTTCGGTACATGTGACAATAAATTAATCAATCAATCCCCACATCTGTATCAAGGGAGGCTACTCTAACACCTCCCTCACTTCTACAAAAGTTACAAGAATTTCTCACCTGATACCCAGTCTCTCTCACTCACCTCCAACCTCAAACATTTCATGTTCTGTTTTCACAAACTTTCTTGTTTCTCTCTCTATTATCAATACTAGTATTTGTTTTCTGTTTTCTTTTGTTCCCTTGCCCGTCTTATATATGATGGTACACATTCTACAAATTCTCCTTCTTGCATTGTTCTGTGCAAAACTAAACTCACCATGCAATCACCTGCTCTAAATTATTCCACTTCAGGACTTCAATATTCTGAAATGACTACCCTTCTTCCTGGAAGCTATAGGCCTTTAAAATTCAAGCCAGATCTAATCGCTGCTTGCTGACTTACCTCTCCATTAGTTTTACATTCTTTTTCACCTTGCTGATGTCCTTCAGCATGGCCCTTGGGTTGGTTTCCCAATAATTGATTTAAAAACTTTGCAGCATAGACACTACATGTTGGCATCCTGAATGAACATAAGGTGTATTGCAGCGGAGGTCAACCATGTTTTCATCCAGCATCCATACAAACATTCCAGCAGGGATACACAATAGCAATCTGGAATAGGAACACTGGTTGATACTTACCTGGCAAGGGACTGACCATGATCTTGGTTGTCCCCGAATGTAAATCTGTTTTTGCAGGTAGTGGTTACTCTTTTGGGGGCTTCAGCAAAGGATTTTGCATTCTGCCCTTTGGTGTTGGAAGCTCTACTGTGGTTGTTTGTTCTCCTTGGCGGGGCTTAAGTGCCTAACATCAGGACATTAAAGAGGTAATGGCTGCAACCTGCAGAGATCCAAACCATGGGCTATTTGTGATTCTGTGAGGTACACACATTGACCGTGCCTTCTTCATTAATAAAATCATTTTGGAATCCTGTTGATTCGAAGCTGCGAATATCTACTGCTTGCAGCACTTTCCCCGCAGTGGATACTCCGATGTGACCTTCAGCAATGGTGCTGCATGCATGAAATTCCTGAAGTTATTTGAGTAGATCTGCCACAGATGAGGATCTGAACAGTGGAGTGATTTACTCTGCCATCGCAATGGGACTGTACTGTGACTGTGCACCTCTACAACCCAATATTCCCGTCATTGATATGCTCACCTTGCTTGCCAGGTATATCACCAAGATTGGGAACTATACCGAGGTAAAGATGCCTTTGGCATTTGGACCAGCAAACAGCCCGTCAAGGTGACTCTGAACATGAGTGATGATGATAAGAGAGCAATCCTCCACCCTCCCTTCAGCTTCGCTAACGGGGGAAGCCATGGCTATCTTGTCTACGCCGAGCTGCCCAAGATTGGTAGTTTCTGCAGCAAATCTGGTCATGCAGCGGCGGCCAACTTCAGCGCCATCATCTGCAGGAACTGCAAGCAGGATGAGCATCAGACAAAGGACTGCAAGTAGGCTGACTGCTGCAAACTGTGTGGTGGGGCAGGCCATTTCTACAAGGCCATCCCCAAACTCTGCCTCAATATGCACAGGTGGCAAAAACCAAGGAGGAGCATGCAGATGCAATGGTGAGCCAAGGAAACCTGCAGCCCTCCAGCCACCAAGCCCTCCATTAGGAGAATGGGACAAAGCATGACATAGGCAGGGGCAAAAGGAAGGAAAAAAATGAGGCTGCAGACTGACAAACACCAGCTCTATTCCCCAAACTTCCAAATACTCAGCAGACCGAATCAATGGAGGAGGAACCAGCTGGGGAAGACGACCAATAATAAGGGATCACGCTACTTTCCAATACCAGTAGCAAGAGGTGGCTCCTATCCAACATGGACGGCAGGGACTGCTGCTCTCTAGATAAGAAAGGACAAGAGTGGCACCGACAGAAGCAGTGGCAAAGCTCGAGGAAACTAGAGGACGATACACTCAAGCTCCAAAACATTGGAGACAGTAAAGAGACCAGCGTACGCTGACCTGAAGGCAAAGAGGCCGGTGCACCCCAGCTCCGGGAACTCGAGAACAGCGAAGGGGATAGCAGACCCCAGCTCCGAGAACTCGAGAGCAACAAAGTGGATAGCAAACCCCAGCTCCAGGAACTCAAGAACAGCAATACTCCAGCTCCAGGAACTCGAGAGCAGCAATACCCCAGCTCCAGGAACTCGAGAGCAGCATGACTCCAACTCCAGGAATTTGAGATCAGCAATAGCCCAGCTCCAGGAACTCGAGAACAGCGATACCCCAGCTCCAGGAACTCAAGAACAGCAATACCCCAGCTGCGAAAACTCAAGAACAGCGATACCCAGCTCCGGGAACTCGAGAACAGCAATTCCCCAGCTCCAGGAACTCGAGGACAGCGATTACCCAGCTCTGGGAACTCGAAAACAGCGATACTCCCGCTCCAGGAACTTGAGAACAGCGCTACCCCAGCCCAGGAACTCAAGAACAGCGATACCCCAGCTCCGGGGTCTCGAGAACAGCAATAACCCAGCTCCGGGAACGCAAGATCAGCGATACCCCAGCCCAGGAACTCGAGAACAGCGATACCCCAGCTCCGGGGTCTCGAGAACAGCAATAACCCAGCTCCGGGAACGCAAGATCAGCGATACCCCAGCTCCAGGTACTCGAGAACAGCGATACCCCAGCTCCGGAACCTTGAGATCAGTGAAGGTTAACGCCGGGAAATCAAGAGCTGCAAAGTGTATACATGGCATACAACAGCTCCGGGAACTTGAGAGCAGCAAAGTGTAGAGCACAGCCCAGCTCCCAGAACTTAACAGCAGTGAAGTGTATATATAGCATAGCCCAGCTCCAGGAACTCGGGAGCAGTGAAGTGTGTAGTGCAGGCCAACTCCCAGAAGCCAGGAGAGGCAACGCCCTTGAGAGCAAGCAGATGGACAAAACTTTTCCAACAGAGAATAGTCCAAACCTCATTCCTTGCATTAATTCACTGATGTCACACGGGCGGAACAATTCTAACTGGGCAGACAAGGATGTTTCTTAAGTGAGATTACAGGGATAGGGTGGAGGCATGGGCTTGAGTAGGGTGCTCTTTCCAAGGGCCGGTGCAGACTCGATGAGCCGAATGGCCTCCTTCTGCACTGTAAATTCTATGATGATTCTCAGCCCAAGACAAGTGGAAAGATTTGCGAACACTATGGATTTGCAGGAGCAGACAGACCCAAGGACTAGAACGGTCAAAGATTATGGGTCTGGTAAGCGACCAAATGCTTTAAAATGAATATAAGGATCACTTGTAATAACGTGCGTGGCACTAAATCTACTGTGCAATGTATTTCAACCAAGGATTTACTTTTTGCCAAGGTTAAAGTTAAACTATTGTTTCTGTAGGAGTGTGGAGCACCACACCTCAGCTCCCACAGGCAATGGTTGCGATGATGGTCCCGAGGACTATCAATCTGGTCAGGAGGAAATGATTCCTGCTACTCCAAACTGGGTACGCTGCTATGGGGGGGGGGGGGGGGGGGGGGAGAATGATTCCTGCTACTCCAGCCTGGGTACGCTGCTATGGGGAGGGGGGGGGGGGGGGAAGCGGGGGAGGGGGAAATGATTCCTGCTACTCCAGCCTGGGTACCTTGCTATGGGGGGGGGAATAATTCCTGCTACCCAGCCTGGGTACGCTCCTATGGGGGGGGGGGGGGAATGATTCCTGCTACCCAGCCTGGGTACGCTCCTATGGGGGGTGGGGGAATGATTCCTGCTACTCCAGCCTGGGTACCTTGCTATGGGGGGGGGGGGGGGGGGAATGATTCCTGCTACTCCAGCCTGGGTACGCTGCTAGGGGGGGGCGGGGGGGGGGGGGAGAATGATTCCTGCTACCCAGCCTGGGTACGCTCCTATGGGGGGTGGGGGGGAATGATTCCTGCTACCCAGCCTGGGTACGCTCCTATGGGGGGTGGGGAAATGATTCCTGCTACGCCAGCCTGGGTACACTGCTAGTGGGGGGAGGGGGGGGGGGGGAATGATTCCTGCTACCCAGCCTGGGTACGCTGCTATTGGGGGGGGGGGGGGGAATGATTCCTGCTACTCCAGCCTGGGTACGCTGTTATTGGGGGGGGGGGAAAATGATTCCTGCTACCCAGCCTGGGTACGCTGCTATGGGGGGGGGGGGGGGGGGGGGGGGGGGGGGGGGAATGATTCCTGCTACTCCAGCCTGGGTACGCTGCTATTGGGGGGGGGGGCAACATCATCTCCAAAGTTAAGGTGGTGGTGGACCTTGCAGATGTAATGTACAAAAAAAGCACCGCTTTCATTAATTAACGTGCATGAAATGACTCACCTCTGTTGGCAGTGTCCAGCTCAGTTGTCCTGGACGGTGACTTCAACTGCATCATCAATGCGGCTGAATGAATCGATATGATAAAAGATGGCAAGTTGCATGACATCTTCAGTAACCCTGCACATGGAGCAGTGTAGAGGGTTTTGTCTATTCCAAGTTGGATTTCTTGGGCGCAATTCTCTGACCCCCACGCCGGGTGGGAGATACCCGCCACGTCGCCCTGGCACCCGCACGCGATTCTCCCCCCCCCAAAACGCGTGCTGCATTTCACGACAGGCCGCTCAGAGAATCGCCGCTCGCCGTTTCTAATGGGCGAGCGGCGATTCTCCGGCCCGGATGGGCCGAGCGGCCTGCCCAATCCGACGGGTTTACGCCAGCACCAACCACACCTGGTCACTGCCGGCGCAAACGCTGCGTGTGCGGCCTGTGGGGTGGGGGAAGGGAGGATCGAGTACCAGGGGGGCGCTTAGTAGGGGTCTGGCCCGCGATCGGTGCCTCCCGATCGGCGGGCCGGCGTCTCTAAAGGACGCACTCTTTTCCTCCGCCGCCCCGCAAGATCAATCCTCCATGTCTTGCGGGTAGCCCGTGGGGAGGACGGCAACTGCGCATGCGCGGGTCACGTAATTTACGCGGCGCCGCTTTGACCCGGCGCCAAGGCCCGGCGCGTGTAAATGACGCGGTGCCGCTCCTAGCCCTCTGGGGGTGGGAGAATAGGAGGCGAGGAGCGGCTCCGGTTTTCACTCCGGCGTCGGCACTTAATCTCCCGATGGGAGAATTTCGCCCCTTGTTTGTGTCTCGTGCGTTTATGGTCAGATCCACCGACATCAAGCCGCTGTTCTTCTTTGGCCACTGCCTGCTACTGGCTAATAGTCATTAACTGGAGAAACCTGAGGGTTAGCAGAGCGTCATGAAAGCTGACCATGAGTTGGCTGGCCCTCCAAAATTTGAGCGATTACAAAGGTTAGAAAACCCTTTTTTGAAACTCTGACACTCTGGTGGGAAGCAATCAAGGTGAACATTGAGAGGTTCATCTTTCTTAAAGGTGTTTAGAAGGCTGGAGAAGAACAGAGGAAATTATCCAGACTCAAAAAGTGCATGCCGAATCTGCTCCGCCTGCAGACAATGGGGAGGGGAGTCGATGTCATGGAGAATTTCCAGAAGTTGAGGAGCCAGCAAGCCACGCTTTTGCCTCGATCATCTGCAGATCCAGAGACCGCTCCATGCAGCAGAATGAGAAATACTCACATTTCTTCTTCCAAAAGGTGCACACAGGGAGCTCTATGATTATCAAACTGAAGGAAGAAGATATCTCAGTAAAGAAATCACAGTCTGACATAGAGGATCAGCAAATCCTTTTATGCCAGATTAAATGACTCTGACAGTCTGCCTCCCAGGCCTTCCAACCTCCATCATGGGAGTCTTAGACGACAGTACATGGGAGAGTATGGGTAAATTGCTAACTCTGATAAAGTTGAAAAGAGCACTCAAGTCCTTTGAGAACAGTAAAACTTCTGGAAGCAATAGCTACCAGCTAAGATGTATTCAACTCTGTGACTGGATTGGCCCAGGCCTGCTGGAAGTATATGACAGCATGCTTCCAGCTGGCAGCATGTCAGAACTCACAGGGAACGACACCCCCTCATCTATAAACAGAAGGGGCTAAAGGAGGAAATGAGAAATTGGCAGTTCATCTGCTGAATGTGGACTACAAAAATCCTGCCCAGGGTCACTGCAAATCGGTTAAGTGTGCTCTGGAGCTGATGATCCACCCTGACTAGACCTGTACTCGGGAGAGCCTTTTTCTACTCAGGGGTACGATTGCCTTTCTGTGGGACAGTAGGGAGGACACCATCAGGCTGGTCCAGGAGAAGGCCTTCTGACAGAATATCGCACACCGATATGATGGATGCCCTCTCCAAAATGGAGTTTGGGGAGGGAATCGACAATTGTGCTCAACTGCTCTCGACAGGCATCAGTAGTGTAGTTCAATCAATAGGTGGGAATTGGAAAGCATTTTGATAGAATCTGAACAGGCAGGGCTACCTTCTCTTCCTTTGTTTGCTCATGTTTCTTACAAAACTCTTTTCTGAGTCCATCAGGAAGGTTGCGGGCATAAGAGAGTTGACGATCCCAGGCAGTGAAGGTGTTCAGGTCAAAACCTCCCTGTACATGGGCAACATTGTCGTGCCAGCCTCAGATCTGCTGTTGATGCCGTGACTGATGAGCATCTGCAACCAGTTCAAACGGACCACAGGAGCCAAGATAAACTTTAGCAAGAGGCCATGTTCTTTGCAAACTGGGTCAACAATGCTTTGTCCCCTTCCCCATTAGGTTACACAATCGGAAGGTACTGGGGGTATGGTTCTGACAGGCTGTGCTGTGTGCTAAAAACTGGAAGGAACATGTAGCTATGGTAAAACAAAAACTGGGCATGGGGAGTGAAACTCTCTCTTCATCTAGGTAAAAACCTGGTCAGCAAGTGTGAAGTGCACTTGGCATTGCTATACACAGTGCTAGTCTGGTTGATTCCTCACCCTTGGCATTGCTATACACAGTGCTAGTCTGGTTGATTCCTCACCCTTGGCATTGCTATACACAGTGCTAGTCTGGTTGATTCCTCACTCTTGGCATTGCTATACACAGTGCTAGTCTGGTTGATTCCTCACCCTTGGCATTGCTATACACAGTGCTAGTCTGGTTGATTCCTCACCCTTGGCATTGCTATACACAGTGCTAGTCTGGTTGATTCCTCACTCTTGGCATTGCTGTACACGGTGCTAGTCTGGTTGATTCCTCACTCTTGGCATTGCTGTACACGGTGCTAGTCTGGTTGATTCCTCACTCTTGGCATTGCTGTACACGGTGCTAGTCTGGTTGATTCCTCACTCTTGGGCCGTGTCGATCGTTTGCATCATCTGAAGGTTGAAAATGGATGTTTATAGGGATATGTTAAACCTCCAGCTAAAAGGGGATGGGAAATGTAGTCTTTGTCATCCTTATCCTGTTGGCAACCTTGGTGTGTGGTTTCATCAAACTGTGCAGGGACCCTCGTGATGTAAACATCAAATGTCACTACGTGCTAAGGTTGTACCTATCCCCGGTGAAGGCCATGTTGCCGTGAAACACTACAAGCAGTTGGACCGTGCCATACCACACTGTACCACCTGCTCCTCACGGAAAAGATTATGCAGAAAAACACCTCTGACCACAAGTCCAAGAGGCAGTGGTCTGCACGTTACATCCTGGAAGCCCTGTGGGAATGGAGATGGTAGATCCAGACGGATGATTCTCCCAGCAGACTGCCAAAGTCATTTGGCAGAATTTTTCATCACCAGAACTTTCAAACAAGCACTAAGACATAGCTTGGCTGATGGTGAGATAGGCCCTCCCCATCAGATCCTTCCGATACACCCAGAGTCTCAGCCCTTCTGCAGGGGCTGTTTAGCACAGGGCTAAATCGTTGGCTTTGAAAGCAGGCCAGCAGCACGGTTCGATTCCCGTAACAGCCTTCCCGAACAGGTGCCGGAATGTGGCGACTAGGGGCTTTTCACAGTAACTTCATTGAAGCTTACTCGTGACAATAAGCGATTTTCATTTCATTTTCATATTGCCACTGAGCTGGCTGTGGTGGGGAAGAGACTCTCATTTACCTTCTTCTCAAATGTGCCTTTGCAAAGAAGATCTGGAGAGAAACGCAGAGGTTTTTGTCGAGGTTCATTCGGCATGCAGGTCTCTGTGCTATACTGATTCTTCCTAACGACGCACACACCAAGAAAAATATCAACTGGAGGACTATCAACTTGATGAAAGACTCTAAAGTCTGCCTGAATCTTGCTGGTCTTCCAGTCAAAGAGTTGTCCTCGACTGAGTGTTGCAGTCTGGCACATTTCAAGGTCCAGGACTTGGATGCTAAGGGATGCATTCAAACATGGGGCAGACGGCACAGAAGCACATGGAGAAAGATAGTTGTCTAAGGCCTTTCATCCATAGTATACTGAGGTGTTGAATCCTTCCATCTAAATGCCTGACAAGGAATGTACATTGTGAATATCAAGAGTATTGAAACTGTATCGAGGAACCTTAGAGTAGAACATGCTGTGTAGAGAAAAGTTGAATTCTACTGCACTCTCTGTAATTTTCAATTTGAAATGTTTTGCCCTCAGGCTGGATGCCTGACATGGAATGTATATTGTAAATAACAAGAGTATTACAACTGTGCCGAGGTACCTAAGAGTGGATGGAGTGTGCTATATGAAGACAAGTCAAATTTTATTGCACTTTCTAAAATTTTCAAGTCAAAATATTTTTGTAATCTACTTTTACAAATTTTACAAACAAATTATATTTTTGTAAAGAAAATGGGGAACACTGGCTGATCCCCCCCCCCCCCCCCCGACACTAGCTAAGGGACAATGAAGCCAACTGTAGTGTACCCCCTACTGCCCCAGGTTTTTGCAATAATTTCATAGAGCCCATCCACATTTACTTACCATAAAAAGAATAATTTTCCGAATCCCTATGGAAGCATCCTTTCAACTGACAGCAATGCTCAAATCTGACCTCGCCCTTGTAATAATGATTTTAAAAAGCAATAAATGCTAGACACCTGAGCATTTGAAAGAGAAGAATACATTCATGTTTCAGATGTCCATTGTACCAGTCCTGCAGCATGGTCCCATCCAAAGCATTATATCAGTGGTTCCCAGTTGGTCATGGCACCCGCCAGCTCTGAGGGTGCTGGTTGATGCAATTTTGTTAGAGTTTTAAGGATGATTCTGTATTTAGGGACGGGGGAGTCTAACACTGGCACACCCGCAAACTCTCAGCCATCTCCTAAACCCAGATACAGGTGTCTGTGTGTGTTCTGTATTCATAAACCAACCATTTCTGCTCTCTTCCCTGGTTGGATCATCTCCAGATAAACGATCAAAGTGCATTTTCTTTTTTCGCACAGACGCAGTTCCAACCACTCCAGTGAGAAACTTATGCAAATCAAAGAAACCTGACCTCTCCTCACTGTACGGTCATTTTTAGCATCAATAATGATGACAAAAACAAGTGAGAAAAGCAGGAAAGACAGACTTAAAAATGTGTGTATGCACGTGGACACTAGGGAAACAAGCAAACAAAACACTTGAGGTGGAGATAGTAAGAACATAAGAACAGTGCAAATGCTGGGGCACCATGAATTGAAAACAGAAAATGCTGGTAATGCACATCAGGTCAGTCAAGCATCTGAAAGAAAATAACTGGTTCACTGAAAAGTGAACCCATTATTCCTTGTTCGGTGCCCGACCAATCCCCGCTTTGTATTTCAAGCACTTTTTGTTCTTATTTTGATAAACAAAATAGATTTAATGAAAATAGATTGCGGGAAAAGACAATAAATCTATTTCTTCTCCTTAGTCCTATGTGGTCCAATTTCTGATGCAGCAACTGCGAAAAGAAATTTCAGATATTGAGAAAACAAAGTTGTGGGGTGGGATTCTCCGAGCCTCTGTGCCGAAATCGTGCTTGCTGCGGGGGGGAGAATGGGGCGTCACACCCGCGATCGGGTCCGACGTCTTCCTGCGATTCTCCGCAGACTGGAGAATCGCCGTCAGTTGCGTACACGCGGTCGACGAGGCACCGATCGGGGGCCATTGAAAGGGGCCCCGCAGCGATTCTCAGCCGGCAGCTGGCCGTCTTCCCTCATGGTTCCACCCAGCGGGAGCTCGGAGTGGCGGCTGCGGGCACAGTCCGCGGCCGCCCTAGTGGGGGGTGGGTGGATCCATCACTGGGGGGGGGGGGGGGGGGGGCCCTACTACCGGCCAGGGTTCTGATCGGGGGCCACCGATCAGCGTGCGCGCGCAATCTGAGGGGGGCCTATATTGTTGGGGCCTGCCCGCTGTGTGGGTCCGCTATGTTGGCCTCTCACACATTTTGTTCTCTCTGCGGACTGCCATTAGCACTCTTTTCTCTTGGTTTCTGTGGCTATTAGCACTCCTTTCCCTGGGTTTCTGTGGCTATGGCTCATCTTTCATTCTCACTCCACAGTATAAATATTCCCCACATTCTCTGGCTGTTAGCTTTGACAAAGAGTCATTGGACTCGAAACGTTAGCCCTTTACTCTCCCGACAGATGCTGCCAGACCTGCTGAGATTTTCCAGCATTTTATCTTTCGTTTCAAATTCCAGCATCTGCAGTAATTTGCTTTTGTCCCAGAACAATGCTGCATTTTGTTTTCTGTTTTGCCTAGTTTGACAGTTCATGTGGTTACTGTTCTATCCCACTTAGAGAAAGTCCATTGGAGTTTGGCAGCCAGGCCCACTATTGCAGCAAAAGAAGGTAGCTTTAGTTTACATCTCCTGTGCTGTCCATGACCAGAGAGTGGGAGTGGTTGACAGGGATAGGCCAGAGAATGCTCAACACTTCATATCACTCCCATCACTAAGAATGTCTATTGGCACCTCTGTAACAGCAACCAACTGTGCGTCTGCCTCAGTTCATCTGCTGCTAAAGCCTCCTTCCATGCCTTTGTTAGCTCTAGACTGGACGACTGTAACACACTCCAGACCGGCCTCCCACTTCAGACCGGCCTCTCACATTCTACCTTCCATATATTCGTGGCCATCTGCTGCCCACGTGTCTTCACACAGCGAGTCCCATTCACCTATATTCCCTGTGCATGCTGACCTGCATCAAATTCCAGTCAATCAAAGCATCAATTTTAAAAATCTGATCCTTGTTATCAAATCCTTCATAATTACCTTTCTCCATCTCTGCAATCTCCCCCAGCTGCAATACCCTCTAAGATAACTCCTCTAATTATGGGCTCTTGAGCATTTTAATCGTTTTACCAGTGGTGGCTGTCCCTTCAGCTGCCTAGATCCTAAGCTCCGAGATTCCCTCCCTAAACCTCTCCTCTTCGTTAACTCTTTTCCCTCCTTAAAGGCATTGCCTAAAAGGTATACTTTTTTCAGAACTACAGAATTGTTACAGCGCAGAATAATTATGGCACGGAAAGAGGGCATTCATCCCATTCCCTGTCTGGGCCGGCCAGAAAAGAACTAAACTAGCCGCTCATTTTATCCCCACTTTCCAGCATCTGGTCCGTAGCCTTGCGGGTTCCAGCACTTCAGGTGCAGATCCATGTATCTGTTAAATGAATTGAGCGTTTCAGCCTCAACCACCAATTTGAGCAGTAAATTCCAGACGTCCACCAACCTCTGGGTGAAAAAGCTTCTCCTCGTGTCCCCTCTAATCCTTGTGCCAATAATCTTAAATCACTGGCCCATGGTAACTGACCTCTCAGCTAGGGGAAACAGGTCTTTCTTGTCTATCCTTTCTATGCCGCTCATAACTTCGGACAATTCAATTAAGTCACCCCTTAGTCGTCTCTGTTCTAAGGAAAACAACCCGTTTCAACCTATCCTCGTAACTGCTGTTTTCAAGCCCATGCAACATCTTTGGAAATCTCCTCTGCACTCACTCCAGAGCAATCATGTCTTTCCTGTTATGAAGTGACCAGAACTGTAAACAAAATTCCAGCTGTGGCTTAACCAGTGTTTATACATTTCCAGCATTGTATCCCTGCTTTTGTATTTAATATCTTGTCCAATAAAGGAAAGCATTCCATATGCTTTCTTTACTACCTTATCCACCTGTCCTGCCACCTCAGGGACCCGTGGACATGTACTTCCTCTTCCCCGTTAATTGAGTATTCCTTTTCTTTGTTTGTCCTCCCTCACACTTCTCCGGATTGAATTCCATTTGTCACTTTTCTGCCCACTCAACAAAATTATTGATATCATTCTGGAGACAATGGCTATCCTCTCCACCATCAATCAAGTGACCAATTTTTGTGTCATCTGCAAATTTCCCAGTCATGCTTCCCACATTCATACCAATGGGAAGAAACGTGTGTCTTTTCATCTAACTAACAAATCCCCTATCACCACCGCTCTTCCTTTCTATATCCTCCCCTCCTGTATAGCAGAGCCACCCGTGGTGCCACAAACTTGGCTCTGACTGCAACTCCTCTAAGGGGCCAACTGTCAAGCAGGTGACTCAGCACTACCTGCCTATTCTCTTGGACTGGCTGGTGGTCACTCATTTCCTTTCTGCCTCCAGCCTCCTAAGCTGTGTGCGATCACCATGAATGTTTTATCCACATAGCTCTTAGCCTCATGGATGCACCACAGTGACTCTAGCCACTGCTTGAACTCCAAAACCCAGAGCTCAGGTTTCTGCAGCTGGTGACACTTTGTGCACATGGTCACCAGTAGCGTCCATGACTTCCCACATATTACAGGATATGTATTCCACACGACCGACAACAGAGTTTTTTTTGTTGTTTTTTAAAATAAATTTAGAGTACCCAATTCATTTTTTCCAACTAAGGGGCAATTTAACATAACCAATCCACCTACGCTACACATCTTTGATTTGTGGGGGCGAAACCCACGCAAACACGGGGCGAATGTGCAAATTCCACACGGACAGTGACCCAGAACCGGGATCGAACCTGGGACATCGGCGCCGTGAGGCAACATGGCTAACCCACTGCGCCACCGTGCTGCCCAGACCGACAACAGAGTTGTCCTGCCATGGTTCAGTTTACTTCCCTAATGTTAACTTTATTTTACTTTGGTTTGCCCACGCTACTGTATTTTATCTGGCCTTAACTTTTTTTCCCTATTGCCTATGTTTCTTACTTAAATCTAAGCTTCATTTGTTTTAAATACATTTTTCTAATTTTCTGCTGCTTGAAGACATTCCCAAACAAGAGTTTCTCACAAACCAATGGACCTATGAGTCACTCTTCAACTTTATTCAGCCCTTTCATGCAGCTGTTCAACTCCTGGTTTCCTGGAGGCGGAGAGAGGTAGAAAAAGAAAATAACAACTTCCTTATCTCCTCATCTCATTCCCTTACTCACCAAACTCTCAGTAATACACTCCATGTCACTGTACTTAACCTCTCTTGTTTTTACTACTGAGATTCTGATGGTTCTACTATCTGCAGGTACAGAATCGGATTGGGCCAGTTACTTATCTCACCTGCTCTCCAGCAGAGAGCTTGATTAGCCCTGCCGCAGCCTGGAAGAAATTCAAAACAGGAAATTTAAGTTAAATGCTAAATTGCAAGCAAGCAATACGAAAAGAAATGAACCCATAAAATTTCACTCCCTTAATCACCAAACCTGCAGTAATTGTGCTCAATTTCAGAAGGAGGTCTTTGGCCCATTGTGTCTGCTCAACTCTCCGAATGATCAATTCACCGAGTGCCGTTTCCCTGCCCGTTCCCCATAACTTTGCAGATTTTCCCTTTCAGATAACAATCTAATTTCCTTTTGCATGTCTCGATTGAACCTGCCTCCACTACACTCTGAAGCAGTGCATTCCAGATCGCGGACACTCATTTCGTGAAAAGGTTTCCCTCATGTTGCCAATTACTTTAAATCTGTGCCCTCTTACTCTTGATCATTCCACCAGTGGGAACCGTTTCTCCTTATCTACTCTGTCCTAACCCCTCATTGTTTTGAATACTTCTATCAGATCTCCTCTCAGCCTTCTCTTATTCAAGGAGAACAGTCCCAACTTCTCTTTGTAACTGAGGTTCTTTATCCCTGGAGTCATTCCCATGAATGTTTTCTTCATTCTCCCCAATGTGATCAATCTTTCCGAAAGCGCGGTGCCCTGGACTGGACACAATACTCCAGCTAAGGTTGAACCAGTGGACTTATGTTGCCGTGATGTAAGGGAAGGACACGCACCAGGTGGCTCCCACTGGAAAGCTTATCTTTTTACCCTCTTTTCTGGTGCCACAAACTGTTTACTTTTCAAAAACATTGGTAATTTAGAATAGAGCTTCTACCTTTCTGAGATGCCCCGGAGAGATAAAACCGAGGAGTCCAGCTGAAATCCGTTGACAGTCTCTGAAGCCTCACAGGATTCTTCTGGAAGTATGATGGTGGAGGTGGGTTCTCTCTTTACGACTACTCAATTTGCTGTAGATTAGTGATGCCCAAATCTATTTGGGGAGAAGGGAGGCTCACTCGTTCAATGCCTCCACCCTTCATGCCAGAGTTACTGTACCACTGCTCTTCTCTCCTGCTAGATTTTCCACAAATCTGGTGGTGGTTTCCTCTCTTAGGATTTGGAAACAGTGTTGGCAGCACTTTAAGCTGGAACAAGCCCCGGCTACCACTGCGTCATCTGGCTCTGAAAGCCTTGGCGGCTCCCCAATGTTTGTAGCATGGTGTCAACGCCCTCCGTGCTGCTCCTCAGTGGCTGGGACATGCTCTGCAGTGCCGCAGCAATGCCCACCTGGGTCTGGGACACGCTCCACAGCGCCTTATCAAGATCCATCTGGTACTGGGTGACGTCCCACAGTGATTGGGACACGCTGTTGAGGCACTCAGCCATGGCCATCACTGAGTGAGTCACGCCTTGGACGCCTCCACTCATGCTGCCGACGTCGTGCACCAGGCTCTACACACTGCGCTCGCCACCCTAGCAATATTAGCCTCGGTGCCATGCATTGCCGGCACCATCTCCTGCCCCCGTAGCCCCTGCGGCTCCTCCGTTCGGCTACGGACCGCTGGATTGTCGCTGACATCCCCTTCTGAATCTCATGGCCGCACCCTATCATCTGTATCAGCTCCAGGATCAGAGGCTCAGGATCTGACTGTAACCCAGCTTGATCCTGGGATCCAGCAGACTTCCGAATCCTCTCTCACCTGGGCGTTCCTGTCTTTACCTGATGTGCATCAGCAGCTGTGTGGTGCTTACTGTGTGGGCCTCAAAAGCCTGACCACTAACGTTGCCCAACTAGATGTGTGTTTCTGCGCTGGTGGGGATGACAACTGTGCCACGAATATGGTGGTCTTCTCAGAGCTGTCCTCTGAGGTGTTCTTTTGGAAGGCGGGGGATGGGTACCACCCCAGGTGGGCTGGCGCCATCAGCTTGAGAATGGACATGTGGTCAGTGGGAGGGGTGGGTCATTTTGCAAGTCATTAACAACCCACGTTTAACAGCTCAGCTGTGTAGGGGCCGGTGGATCCTCACCTCTGTGCCAATCTCTACAGTGGTCACTGATCTGTCCTTGACAACCTCAGCGGACCCATTCCTCATAAGGGTGAGAGCTCTGATGACTGGTACCCCACCTTCCTCTCCAGACGGCTGTGGGCCAACTACTTCTGTGGGGACACAGAGGGGACACATGTGGTTCATCACGGGGTGGGGAGGAATGGGGCGGCATGGGCAGCACTGCTGGACATGGGTGGGCCGGAGTCAGGGAACAGTGCTCGGAGGGGTAATGCCAGGTGCATTCTCTTGGGTGTGGAGGTTGGGGGGGGGGGGGTCTGTTGCAAACTCACCTGGGCAACCCGGTGGAGGCCATTGACCCGTGCCACCTAGTCACACTCCCTAGGCTGACTGCTGTTGCCGCTTCCTCCCAGGCGGCACTGGCTGCCCTGTGGCTGACCTTTCGAGACCCTCGGGGAAATTGGGCATCCTGTCTGGCCTTGATGTTTCAAGTAGTGTGCCCAGATGGGCATCCCCAAATCGTGGGGTTGATCATCTCGGCCGCATGTCTGCCGGCTGAGTATGGTAGGCTGTGCAGGAGCGGTTTAAGTGCTGCCCTCCCTTGTTATCAGGGGGCTAGCGAGAGTGGTACCGGCAACTCAGCTACTGGGACCATCACATTTAAGGCGTGAAGCCCGTGGGGCTTCATTAAGTGGACCAATTAACGTTTTATTGCAGTAACGGCCTCACTGGGCCGGGGGTCAGGAAGCTCGCGGCAGTTCCGCCCGCTACCACAATGAGAAACATTATGGATGAATCGTGTCCATTGTGTTTAGGGTTTAGTTTGTATTTTTTATTGGGAGTTTGTAACTTTTTGACTTTGTCCCCTTACATCTTTGGGGGTTGATTATTTGTCATATTGTTAACATATAAAACATCAATAAATATACTTTTAAAAATGTTGAACCAGTGTCTTATGCACATATACGCCTGGGACCCTCTGCTCATACACCCCCTTCAGAGTTGTATCTGTCATAATATCCACTCATGTATTTAATGAGATGCAGACAGGCAGTGATTGACACACAGGATGACCAATGAACACACAACACAGAACAACCAATCACCAGACAGGACACCACCATTATAAAGCCCACAGGGTATTAAGACTCTCCCTCTCTCAGGACCCAGCTACTGAGATGGTCAGAGTGCACAAGCTAGTGAGCACTATTACCATGCGGTAACTAGTAAGTCTGGTCAAGCCAGTAAGAGGTCATCAGTTGGATTAGTAGAGTGTCAACCCACAGCTGAACATGTACAGCAGCCCACTAGTTAAATAAAACAGTGTTGGATCATCTCCTGTGTCAGACGTCTGTTTCTAGTTTCACTGCATCCAGTTGCAGTCAACGTCAAACCAACCTGCCTAACACATCAGTATCCTTTATTTTATATTGTCTCTCCATATTCTTCCTACCAAAATGAATTACTTCACACTTCACTGCACTGAACTTCATCTGTCACTTGTCTACCATGACTCAAAATTGTCCATGTCCCTTTGAAATTCCGCACTATACGCCTCACAGTTGTCATTGTTCCCAAGTTTTTAACCAAGACTTATTACCACTTTATGTCGCTCTTGTGTGGCTCCTCGGGATAATCTGTTAGATTAATGATGTTATATAAATACAAATTGTTGTTCTTTAACTCAACAATCACTAAGAGTTCATGTAAAAAATAAATAATTTGAATGTAATGATCTTTTATACCTGAGGACATGGTACCAATCCTCTGCAAGGAATCTCTGAACCAATAACAATAACAATTAATAACCATTTTTATTCGTGTCACAAAGTTGGCTTACGTTAACACTGCAATGAAGTTACTGTGAAAATCTCCTAGTCGCCACATTCCAGCACCTGTTCGGGTACACTGAGGGAGAATTCAGAATGCCCAATTCACCTAACAAGGAACTCTTTCGGGACTTGTGGGAGGAAACCGGAGCACAAGGAGGAAACCCACACAGACGCGGGGAGAAAGTGCAGACTCCGCACAAACAGTGACCCAAGCCGGGAATCAAACCCGGGTTCCTGG
Source organism: Scyliorhinus canicula (assembly GCF_902713615.1). Classification (NCBI taxonomy): domain Eukaryota; kingdom Metazoa; phylum Chordata; class Chondrichthyes; order Carcharhiniformes; family Scyliorhinidae; genus Scyliorhinus; species Scyliorhinus canicula. Next base: position 275,029,604 of record NC_052146.1, on the reverse strand, counting down.
CGCTGTGAAGCAACTGTGCTAACCAATGTGCTACCGGGAACCAGTTGCCTTTGGAGGGATAGCATACAGGGCAAACCTTGTGAAAGTGAGGTAGAGATGCAAAGAGGTGTAGGGAGGTAGTTTCAGAACTTGGGGCCTAGGCAACAGAAGGCATGGTCACTAATAGAGTAGTGATTAAAATTATGAATGCAGAAGAGCCCAGAATTAGAGGAGCACAGATATCTTGGAGAGTTATTGTGTTTTAACAGGTTGCAAGGATAGAGAGAGGCAAAGCCCTGGAGGGATTTGAAAACACTGAGAATTTTAGAATGAAAACATTGCTTGACTGTGAACCAATGTCGGTCAGGGGTGACAGGATTGCAAGTTAAGACAGGGCTAGCAGAGTTTTGAATGACCTCAAGTTTACAGAGGATAGAATGTATGAGAAAAGCCAGGAATTATTGGCTGCTTCTGCTGCATTCTTAAAGAGTGTACCTGAGGATTGGTATGTTATGACAGTGTATTTGGCTGTAGCAGACCTTTTACATTCCTAGCATTAATTGACCCTTTCTTGGAATTATGGTGATTGATAATTTACATATTTTCAATTCTATTCAACTTGTTTTTCTGCTTCTTGATGCCAATAGACAGCCAGAGATTGAACCTTGGATATTCTCTCCTCCCTTTATTCAGCTATCAACATTTTTCGGTGGAACAATTCCGTACTCAAAAGAGACCACAGGAGTTTGGGCCATTAAGTTCAACTACCGAAATGATTCTGTTATTCTTAAGCAAATGTTTATTAGCTAAGGGTGTCGAGTATGATATCAGCCTGGAGATCGTTTTTTTCAATTGTAGGTGAAAGGGTAAGACGCAAAATGACATTATTGAGGAGGAGATAAAATGAAGACATACTGGTAAATCTCAACAAAAGAACCTAGAAATTTGAAAAAGAAATTTAAATAGATCTCCCAGCATTCCCTAGAAACTAGAGCAGTCCCTATGGATTGGAATGTAGCAAATGTAACTGCTATTGAAAAATGAGAGGGAGCAGGAAATTATCAGCCAATTAGCTTGACATCAGGATTTGGGAAAAAGCTGGAATTTATCATCAAGAGAGTGGCAACAGGATACATAGAAAATCATGTATTAGGCAGAAGGGGGGATGGTTTTATGAAGGGGAAATCACGTTTGACAAATCTATTAGATTTTTCTGAGGGCATAACCAGCAGGTTGGACTAAAGGGAAGATTGTAGATATCATATCTGGATTTTCAAAAGGCATTTGATAAGGTGTCACATAAGAGATAGATACACAAGATTAGTGCTTTTATGTTTGCACTTAATATATGAGCATGGGTTGAGGATTGATTAATGCACAGAAAATAGAGAGTAGTATAAAGGGGTTATTTTCAGGTCAGCAGTTTATAACTAATGAAATGCTGCAAAGAACAGTGATTAGGCCTCATCTAACAATAACCTTTATCAATTAGATGAGATGAGTAAAACAAATATAATGTATTCAAGTTTGCGGATAAAAGAAAGCTACACGTGGATGTAAATTGTTAGGAGGATAGAAAAGGATAGATAGAGATACGTTTAAGTCAGTGGGTAAAAAACTGGTACATGGAGTATCATTTGGGGAAAAGTCAAATTGTCCAACTTGGGAGGAAGAAGAGAAAAGCAAAATATTTTTTCAATGGTGAGAGACTAATAAATGACAGCTTTCATAGCTGTCTTTTGCAATATTTTCAATCAGAACATAAACACTAGCATGGACCAGCTGAGTTGAATGATAGAATCTTACAACACTGAAATCTATGTAATAAAATGGCAGCATTCACAGCACCAATCATGCCTGGAGGTCGAAACTTCGGCAGCATAAACATTAAAACACCTTTAACATTTTGCAGTAGCTTGAGCTTCAGGCCGGCCCTGATTTTTACCACTCGCCAGCATTCTGCCAGTCTGTCACACGGCACTTTAGAAAACCGCCATATTGCACCACCATCTACGCAGAAACTTAGTGCAGTAGGTAGAAAGCGATATTGATGCATTGTGTTTCAAAGGGACAGGGCTCAAGCTGTTTAAATAATTTATTTGAAACACTTAATCAATTGAATACCATTTTGGCAGCTTTAATATAACACATATAACAAACAATTTGCTGCCATCTAAAGGTGAAAATGTATAGTCCCCTTCCTTAAAAACGCAAGGCCTGACCAGAACCTTGTTCTACTTTTACACTGTAAATAGATAAGCACAAATGAACGAACAATGAATATTATTTGAATGAAAGGAATTTTAAACCAATATCTTTGGGGGTGGGGGGAGGTAGGGTGTAACTATGTACTCCCACTTTTTAATATAGCCAGGTTACATTTTCTTAGGCAATTAAATAGTGATCTTATTTGGTAACCAAAAGGAGAAACTATGTGATTTTTATCCTCTTTATTCAGAGAATAATTGTATGAATTGTGATGGTCCTGCACTTATCCAACTGAGATCAGCTAGTACAGCACAGGCTGAAAACCAAGCCTCAAACCCTCAATACTATTCTAGCCATGTAGGCTATTGGGAGGCATTGCATTGTGAATCTATAATCAACCCTTAAGAGAGAGGGGGAGCGGCGGAGGGAGAAAGAAGCAGGAAAGTGTGGTGAAGAGAGTGGGAGGAAGTGTGAGACAGCAGCAGCCAGAGCCAGACAACGGAGGCAGGAAGGAGCACCGCAGAGAGGGGAGCGTGGGAGGGAGCCAAGATTTGTGTTGTGCGTTCTTTTCTCCCTTTGTTAGATCTGCACCAACTTTGATGGAGGCAGCTGCCTGGGACGTTGCTGTCAGTGATGTCACAGTGCTGCAACTGCATGTCTGGGGACTGCACCGCTGCATCAACCAACATAGCCACCTTTGTTTCCTTCTCCTTTTGTTCCATTAATTGCTCCTGGCCTCCAATTATGTTTGCACGCAGTATCGCTGTGTAGCTGGGAAAGTGGGGGAGAAACTGTGGCCAAGAAGAAACATACATATTGAGGTCTCTGTTCATATACTGTCCATTTCTCTACTTCCCAAGTAGTTAGAGTTCAGCACTAGATTCAAGAATTTCGTAACTACATGGACGTCTTTTTTTGACTGCTTTTGTGATTGATTGGAAGAAACACAACTTGACAGTTCAAGGGAACATAAAAGTTGCCAGAAATGAGGGCACCTTGCAATTTTATTTATTTAGCGAATGCAAATTCCCTCAGCCAAGCACTTTATTCCGGTTCTGCTGAGTGCGGATAGGCCTACGCTGTGTCTGGATGGGGCATTCATCTATGATGTGGTGCATAGTTTGCTCTATCCCACAGGCACACAGGGGGCTGGCACTAATGCCCCCTCAGTGGAGGTGGGCCAAGCAGGGGCTATAGGCGGTCATGAACATGTTGAGGGCAAACCACTCTTTCCTTGGAAGATTGAAACCAGGCAGCTGTTGGGTTAGGTTTCAGAGCAAGGTACCTATTTGTCATGTCTAATGATTCCTATTCATTTGTCCAGGTAGAATTTGCGTTGAAGTCCTATGTGGAAGGGCTATTCCAGATCAACTTTCTTATAATTACACTTAATAATGATAAAATGTCACATCTACTTTAAATGATGGCAATTATTTGCTTATACTGTATTTCTAGTACACTGTTTTTGCTAGTAAAATTGCTTTTGTGTTATAATCAGCTGGATCAATATTTGAACTAAAACAAATGACACATTCTTCCCATAAATGATGATGTCTGCCCTTAAAATATAAAATTTACAGTACTACTGATACTGCAGACGACACTGCCTGGCCGTAAAAATTAAGCTGCACAATGTTCTTGTTTCAACCTTGCTTTGTGAAACTGGGGAAGCTGCAAGGTCAGATGTAGCTACAAAGACTGATTCTGTGTATCACAGCAACCAGTAATTCTCAATTGAGATTTCGATAAATAAGCTTCATTTTCCAAAGAGGAGTTCTTCGATTTGAACTGTTAACTCTATTTGACTCTCCACAGTTGCTGCAGGACCTGCTGAATTTATTTCAGCACTCTGCTTTTATTTCAGCCTTGCTTTGTTGTCTATAATAAACACATATAAAACGGAGTTCACCTTCTGGGGCCTAACCGCAATTTACTACCATTGTTTAATTTGGATTCTGGGAATCCAAAGTCTGTGAACTGCCAACCTAGCATCTGTATCCTTAGCTCCCTTATACCTGCAGCAAATTCACTGCCCTTAGCTCCCTTATACCTGCAGCAGATTCACTGCCCTTAGCTCCCTTATACCTGCAGCAGATTCACTGCCCTTAGCTCCCTTATACCTGCAGCAGATTCACTGCCCTTAGCTCCCTTATACCTGCAGCAGATTCACTGCCCCAGTGTTTAATGGTGAGATAAAACTACTGCACGGATAAGGAAGCTGGATTTTGTAATGTAAATGCCTGGAATCAAACCGTCTGAAATATTAACTCGAACAACATCAATATATCAAGAGCATAGAATAGGATAGCTGATATATATTATTCTCCCATATAGTGGTTTTTAAAATATTCATTCATGGGATGTAGGTATCTCTGGTTAGGCCAGCATTTATTGCCCATCTTTAGTTGCCCTTCAGAGGGTGGTGCCTTCTTGAACCGCTGCCGTCCTTGAGGTGTAGATACACCCACTGTGCTGTTAGGGAGGGTGTTCCAGGATATTGCCCCAGCGCCACCGAAGGAATGGTGATATATTTCCAAGTCAGGATGGTGAGTGAGTTGGAGGGGAACTTACAGGTGGTGGGGTTCCCAGGTATCTGTTGCTCTTGTCCTTCTAAATCAGGGGTGGGCAAACTTTTCCGTGCAAGGGCCAAATTCAGAAATTCACAATTCACAAAGGGCCGCATAAGTAAAATAATTACTTCACCCGGTTATGATTCTGGGCGCCTCATATAGAACATAGAACAGTACAGCACAGAACAGGCCCTTCGGCCCTCGACGTTGTGCCGAGCAATGATCACCCTACTCAAGTCAACGTATCCACCCTATACCAGTAAATAACCCAACAGCCCCCCCCCCCCATTAACCTTAAAAAAAAATTTAAAAAAAAAAAAAAAAATTTTAAATTTTTTTTTTTTTAATGACTTGGTGGGCCGCAGAAATACCTTTGGCGGGCCGCATGCAGCCCGCGGGCCGTAGTTTGCCCACCCCTGTTCTAAATGGTAGTGGTCCTGAGTTTGGAAGGTTCTGTCTGAGGAATCTTAATGAGTTACTGCAATGCATCTGCCGCTGTTCATCGGTGATGGAGGGGTTGAATGTTTGTGGAAGGGGGAGCAATCAAGCAGGCTGCTTTGTCCTGGATGGTCTTTTGAGTGTTGTTGGAGCTGCACTCATCCAGGCAAGTGAAGAGCATTTCATTACACTCCTGACTTGTGCCTTGGGACTGAGAATGAGGCTAAAGTGAAACACAAATGCTGGATATCTGAAATATAATTTCAAAAGAACCAACATTTTCAGAACTTCCTCCCTTTTCTTTGAATTACTTCCATAAATTAGCTGAAGTTTTTTATTGCTGAAACGTGTACGAAGTCAGTCAAGCAATGGGAGATCCCATGCTGAATCTCAAAACTGCAGTGTTTTCAGCAAACTTGACAAACACTAACTCAATAAATCTATTCCATTGCTAAAACCTACTCTAGGAAGCTCATTTGCTTTCTTTTGTGCCAAACACTTAAACTGCTCAATAGTACGGAAAAAAAACCAAGCCGGATGATTAGAACTTCAATGTAAAACTCTCCCATCTTCGTTCTTGTGTGATTGACAGGTTACGAGAAAAACAAATCCAATAATAGGTATTCGTTCACAAACACCCAACGAGCAAACTCATTCTCTGTCATAACCTTTATCGTTTTACTCTCAATGTTACAATAAATAGTGCTCCTTGGAGTAGACTTCTGGCTATTTCTCCTAGACTCCAAATACATCTACGCCCTACATCATTGGCCCCTCATTCCATCCTCACTGCACTTGCATTTTAGATCCATGTCCGATGAGCAACAAAACCCTTTACATGAATTTGGATAATACTGCAGCCGTATATTTCATGATTTTGTGCTTCGGGCATGAAGTCACGTGCATAGGAAGTGTAAATCGGGTCTACCTCCATGCTATTTGACTATGGCTTCCCTTAAATAACCCAAGTATTTTCAATGATAATCAATCTGTTCCCTTTTTCTTTAAAAGGACGCAAATCTTGAGTAAATAGATAGAATCACACTGTAAAGAATAGGATATTTGGCCTAACAGGTCAAATGCTCTACATGAGCCCCCTCCTACATTATCTATAAATTACTTCAGAAGACTCAATCTATAAAAATGTACAATCATTTAACAGATCAAAATACTGCTTAAATTCAATCTTTTGAAGGCAGTTTCATCATCCAAATATCAAAGGCATGGATGGTTATATCAGTCAAGGGAAATATATTGACTAATGTTTCTTATGTAAACTTCACTGATGTACTAACTGAAAGGATGAGCTAATTTATTCAAACAAACTAAACAGAGGTGATTCAGATAAAGAAAATGTCCGTAGAGCATGTAGATGGGCAGTGTGATGTGGGAACTGCTCTTAAAAATTTATTAGGAGCCGTCTTCCTTCCATGTTTCCTTCAAGACCTGACTGTATTTAGCTATCAGAGAGTTTAAAAAGTTGCAATTTCACAGGAAGCCTTAAGAATGAATGTCTTTGATGCCTCAAAATATGTCAGAGTTCTGGCGGCACGGTGGCTAGCACTGCTGTCTCACAGCTCCAGAGACCCGGGTTCAATTTCGGCCTCGGGTTACTGTCTGTGTGGAGTTGGCACTTTCTCCCTCGGTCTGCGTGGATTTCCTCTTGGTGCTCCCGGTTTCCTCCCACAGTCCAAAGAAGTGCAAATTAGGTTGATTGGCCATGCTAAATTGCCCCTTAGTGTCCAAAGGATCATAGAATCATAGAATTTGCAGGGCAGAAGGAGGCCATTCGGCCCTTTGAGTCTGCACCGGCCCTTGGAAAGAGCACCCTACTTAAGCTGACGCCTCCACCATATCCCTGTACCCCCGTAACTTAGTTTCATAGAATTTACAGTGCAGAAGGAGGCCATTCGGCCCATCAAGTCTGCACTGGCTCTTGGAAAGAGCACCCTACCCAAGCCCATACCTCCACCCTATCCCCATAACCCAGAAACCCCACCTAACACTAAGGGGCAATTTGGACCCTGAGGGCATTTTTATCATGGCCAATCCACCTAACCTGCACATCTTTGGACTGTGGGAGGACACCGGAGCACCCGGAGGAAACCCACGCACACACGGGGAGAACGTTGCAATTTCACAGGCCCCCCCGCCCAACCGTTTTGGACACTAAGGGCAATTTATCATGGCCAATCCACCTAACCTGCACATCTTTGGACTGTGGGAGGAAACCGAAGCCCCCGGAGGAAACCCCGCAGACACGAGGAGAACGTACAAACTCCACACAGACAGTGTGCCAAGTCGGGAATCGAACCTGGGATCCTGGATCTGAAAGCAACTGTGCTAACCACTGTGCTACCATGCTGCCTAGGTGGGGTTACTGGGTTACAGGTATAGAGTAGAGGCGTGGGCATAAGTAGGGTGCTTTTTCCAAGTGCCGGTGTAGACTCAATGGGCCAAATGGTCTCCTTCTGTACTGTAAGGATTCTATGATTCTGCTAACTCATTTTGAGGGAAGTAATCATTTAATTAATGCTGCAATCAATTCGTTTTAAAAATTTAGTATTGAAAAAAATAACTAGAAATTCAGGTCAGGCCAGTCAATAACTGAAAGGGAACAACAGTTTAAGGTTCTGATGAGAGGTTTTGGTTCTGAAAAGGGGACCTGTGCAAAAATACTAAGTCGGTTAGGATTACATTCATTGAAGCTTAGAAGAGTGGGAGGGGATCGCATATAAATTTACAAAATTCTAACAGGATTAGACTGGGTAGATTCAGAAAGACTGTTCCCAATGGTGGGGGAACAAGGGGTCATAGTTTGAGGGGAAGGGGTAAACCTTTTAGGACTGAGGTGAGGAGAAATTTCTTCACCCAGAGAGTGGTGAATCTGTGGAATTCACTACCACGGAAAGTAGCCCAAAACTTTGTGTAATTCAAAAAAATTAGAAATAGGTCTTGGGGCAAGGAATATTTGGAAGAGGGGGGTGGATCAGGATATTGAACTTGATGATCTGCCATGATCATAATAAGACCATAAGGCATAGGAGCAGAATTAGGCCCATCAGGTCTGCTCCGCCATTCAATCATGGCTGATATGTTTCTCATCCCCAATCTCCTGCCTTCTCCCCAGAGCCCTTTATCCCCATATTAATCAAAAACCTATCTTAAAGACGGTATCAGGCTCGTAGGCGATTTAGATTTATAAAACCTTCATATGAACAAGAGGACAATAGCAGAAGCTTTGATGCCATAAAAAAATTTGATGAGCATTGCACGCCAAAAAAGAATGAAACTTTTGAGGGATGTATATTTAGAATGCGACTTCCGGTAGCCGCACGTTCGGCAGCTCCTGCCAGGAACGGACTTTTGGGCTCTTTTAAGGGCCCCCAGCGGTACTTGATCGAAGGTTCCTGACGTGGGAAGGTGTCTGCAGCGGATCCCCAGTGTTCTATGGTCTGGACCAGGAGTGGGGCCAGCAAAATAGCGGTGGCAGCGCCTAAGGAAAAGTGGGGGAAGAAAAACAAGATGGCGGCCGGCGGAGGCCTCAAGGAATGGAGGCAGTGGGCGCAGGAGCAACAGGAGACTTTCCAGCGCTGTTTTCGGGAGCTAAAAGTGGAGCTGCTAGACTCGCTGAAGGCGAATGCGGACAAGCTGCTGGCGACGCAGACAGCCCAGGGGGTGGAGATCAGGGAGCTCCGACAACAAGCCTCCGAAAGAGAGGATGAGGTCGCGGCCCTCGCAGTAAAGGTGGAGATGCATGAGGCGCTCCATAAGAAGTGGCAGGAACGGTTCGAGGAGATGGAGAACCGGTCGAGGCGGAAACATTTGCGGATCCTGGGCCTCACGGAGGGGCTGGAGGGGTCAGACCTGGGGGCCTATGTGGTCATTTTTCTGAACTCGCTGATGGGAGCTGGGTCCTTCCAGGGGCCCCTGGAGCTGGAGGGGCCCACAGAATACTGGCCAGGAGGCCCAAGCCGAATGAGCCGCCACGGGCGGTGCTGGTGCAGTTCCACCGGTTCGTTGACCAAGAGTGCGTGCTTAGGTGGGCCAAGAAGGAGCGGAGTAGCAAGTGGGAGAACACGGTAGTGTGGATCTACCAAGACTGGAGTGCGGAGGTGGCTAAGCGGAGGGCCGGGTACAACCGGATGAAGGCGGTGCTCCACAGAAAGAGTGTGAAGTTTGGCATGTTACAGCCGGCGCGTCTGTGGGTCGCCTACAAAGACGGGCACTTTTATTGAGTCCCCGGAGGAGGCGTGGGCCTTTGTGCAGGCCGAGAAGTTGGACTCTAACTGATGGTCGGGGGTTTGTAAATAACTGTGTTAACTTTTGGTGGGGGGGGGGGGTGTTCTCTGTTTCATGCTGTTTTATGCTGTTTTTAGCTGACTGTGTGTTGTTTCTAGGGCGGGTGGGGCGCTGTCTTTTTTGCGTGGGTTCGGTGGATGGGCTCGAGTTGGGGGGTAGACTTGGAGTGTGGGGAGCTGGTGGTGGGGGACGACAAGGGGGGCTACCCTCGAGGAGGCGGGATCGGGCAGGGGGAAAGCGCGGGCTTTTCTTTTGTTTCCCGCGCGTAGGGTGGATGAGGGCGGGGTCAGAGCTGAGCAGCGCGGGCTTTTTTCCCGCACGAGAGCAGGAGGGGGAAGAGGAGGGTCTGCTGATGGGTATGGGGGAGGAGAAGTAGCCCCACGTTGGGAGGGGTCGGAGGTGTGGCGGGAGCCGCCGGGGTCAGCAGAAGTTAGCTGGCTCACGGGAGTGCTATGGAGGGAGTAACGCGGCTGGGAGGGGTCCTAGCCTTGGGGGAGGGGGGGGGGGGGACCGGGTTGCTGCTGAAATGGCCAGGAAGGAGCTGGGGTATGCAGGGGGGCCGGGGTGGGGGTTTGCCGCCGTGGGGAACGGGCCGAGTGGGGGGCGCTGGCCTGGGGCGGGCAGGGGATGGGTTATGGCTAGTCGGCAGGGGAGGGGGGCAGGGAGCCCTTTGATTCGGCTGATAACCTGGAATGTGAGGGGGCTCAATGGGCCGGTCAAACGGGCCCGGGTGTTTACGCACCTGAAGGGGCTGAAGGCGGGCGTGGCTATGCTCCAGGAGACGCACCTGAAGGTGGCGGACCAGGTTAGACTGAGGAAGGGCTGGGTAGGCCAATTGTTTCATTCGGGACTGGATGCAAAGAATCGGGGGGTGGCGATCCTGGTGGGAAAAAGGGTGTTGTTTGAGGCGTCAAAGGTGGTGGCTGACAATGGAGGGAGATATGTGATGGTGAGCAGCAAGTTGCAAGGGGAGCGGGTGGTGCTGGTGAATGTCTATGCCCCAAACTGGGACGATGCGGGTTTTATGCGGCGCATGTTGGGCCGCATTCCGGATCTGGAGATGGGTGGGCCTGATACTGGGGGGGGGGGGGCTTTAATACAGTGCTGGATCCCCCATTGGATCGATCCATGTCCAGGACGGGCAGGAGACCCGTGGCGGCTAAGGTGTTGAGGGGGTTTATGGATCAGATGGGAGGGGTGGATCCTTGGAGGTTCGTGAGGCCGAGGGCCAGGGAGTATTCATTTTTCTCCCACGTGCATATATTTAGAATGCGCACGCAGAAGATGGGCGAGTCCTTTGATAGCTTTTTTACCGACCTCAAGTTCAAAGCACAAACATGTAACTTCATGACTTTAAAACCTTCAATGGTTCGGGATCAAATTGTCTTTATGGTAATTGATGATAAGGTATGTGAACGTCTCTTACAGGAGAATGAGCTTCAGTTGGAAGACTGATTAAGATTTGCCATGATTGTGAACTAGCTGCGCAATATATCAGCACATTAAATGCAGAAAGGTTTGGCCCAAAAATTGGGAGCAATGCCGACGCTATAGATGTTGTGATGCACTCAAAAATAAAACATGCTCTCAGCAGCGGTGGCCATTTTAAATGCTCGGTCGAAGCAGCCATTACATGCAAAAGATGCGGAAACAGGCACCTACCAAGGAAATGTCCACCTTATGGCAAAATATGCACAAAATGCAAGGGAAAAATCACAAGCAAAAAAATTAATGCAGGGAAGTCAATTATTACAACTGATGACATTAATTTGGAAGGCACATTTTTTGTTGATGTAGTCTCAGTTGAAGAGAGGGTAAACAGCCAAAAAGAATAAAATGTTGCCTACAAGAACAAAACATTATAATCGAATAGTGACATAGGACAAATGGACAGTGTCTTTTTTGATAAATCGATCACTTATCACTGTGAAGTTAGATACAGGAGCAGGAGCAAACCTCATAAGCATAAGTGATATCAAGACATGCAATTAAAACCAAGTATATTGAATAAACCAGTCTTGTTGAAGGACTATAATGGTCAGAAAATTGGGATGTTGGGAATGTGTGAATTGAATGTACAATTAAAAACACAGTGCGCAAATTAAAATTCTCGATAGTTGCTGAAGATCCTGAATCGTTCTGAGGTGATGAAGCGTGTGAAGCACTGGAGCTGGTGAGAAGAGTATTTAACACTGACTGTGTACTGAGCACACACCGTGGATCAGCGGGTCCATTGTGCAAGCTTTTCCAGAAATATTCCAGGGTTTTGTTGTTTTCCTTTTGCTTACAAGATTCAATTAAAAAAGGATGCTCAACCGGTGATATATGCTCTGAGAAGAATTCCAGCACCATTATGTGACCGTCTAAAGGCAGACTTAGGAAAGATGACACATTCGTGGCGTTATAAATAAAGATTGAAGAGCTGACAGATTAGGTCAATTTGATGGTATGTGTAAAAAAAAAAGAAACAATGATCTGCGAATATGTATGGATCCCAAAGATTTAAATGCAAATGTAAAAAGGGAACACTATCCGATACATGAAAGAGAGATTACAAGTGAGATGTCTGCTGCAAAATATTTCAGCAAACTTGATGATTCGCAAGGATTCTGGCAGCTCAAGCTAGATGAAGAAAGTACCAAGTACTGTATATTCAACACTCCGTTCGGCAGAATCTCAGCGTCAGAAATATTCCAGAGCGAAGGAACATATTATTGAAGACATTCAGGGTGTTCGAGTATACGTCGATGACATCATAATTTGGGGTTCCACTCAAGAGGAACACAATGACAGGCTAATTAGGGTATTACAAAATATCAGAAGAAATGGGCTACAACTCAATAAGACCAAATGTCAGTTTGGTGTAAAGGAAATAACGTTCCTCGGAGACAGATTATCTAGTCAAGGAATAGAGCATGACATGAAGATACAACCATCATAAATATCCTTCGACCTACAGATAAAAAGGGAGTACTAAGGGTATGGGGAATGATCAACTTCATTGGAAAGTTCATATCTAATCTCTCAGCAAAGACAGCATGTCTGAGAGATATCCTGAAGAAAATCAACGTATTCACTTGGACTGAACAGTATGAACAAGAATGGATAACACTGAACAAAGCTGTAACAACCACACCAGTATAATATTTTTCGATCCAACAAAAAATACCAACATTTCAGCAGATACATAGAAGGATGGTCCGGGTGCAGTATTGCTGCAACAGGAAAATGGTAGTGATTGGAAACCAGCAGCATATGCTTCAAGATCTACAACAGAATCTGAATGTTGTTATGCACAAACAGAAAGAGTGTTTAGGGCGAGTGAATGGTTTGGAGAAATTCCATAGCTACATATATGTTCTACCTACGTTCATTGTCGCGAGAGATCACAGACCACTAGTTGCAATAGTCAAGAAGAATCTCAGTGAGTAGTCACCTCGTATTCAATGTCTGACGATGAAACTTCAGAGATATGACTTTGAATTAATCTATACACCTGGCAAGCATATTATGGTAGCGGATGTATAGTCTAGAGCTACAAAAGCACAAGATGACAATTTCACTGGAGGTGCAGGTTCATGTAGATATGATTACGGAAACACTACCAGTGTCGGATGCAATGTCAAAACTGATTGTTGAAGAAACAGAGAAGGATGAAGTGTTACAAATGGTGATACACAATCTCAACAATGGATGGCCAAAAGGTTCATGTTCTAAATATCATCACATACGATCAGAGCTAAGTGTAGCAAATGGTTTGTTATGGAGGCAAGAGAGAATCGTAATTCCACAGTCTCTGCGCAAGGAGTTGCTATAAAGAATTCATGAGGGTCATCTTGGAATCGAGAAATGCAAGCGAAGAACGCGAGATACTGTATATTGGCGGGGAATAGACAAAGACAAACAGAACATGGTGTAAAAGTGTACCACTTGCCAACGATATCAACATCGACAAGCAAAGGAGCCGATGAAAATATAGTTGAAATTGTGTCAGTTCCTTGGCAAAAGGTGGGGATCAACTTATTCTACCTTGATTGTGAAGAATATTTGGTACTGGTAGATTATTACTCAAATTATCCAGAGGTAGCACAATTATCTAGCTCATCAGCAAATTGTGTAATCAAGCATGCAAAAGCAATATTTTCACGACATGGAATACCTGGGTTGGGATTCTCCAATAATGGAGCTATGTCCCACGCCCGCCAGGATATGTGAGTGAATCACTCCGGACTTTTTTTCCAAAAGGTCCGGGGTGATTCTCTGTTTTTAAGGGGGCTTGCAGGGCCCCGGCATGCGCCGCGCAGCTCCTGCTGCTGATACGGGGTCCTGCACTTCCGGCCGTGGGTCCGCGCAACATGGCGGATCCACACAGAGAGCCGGCATGGAAGCACGTAGCCACCCCCCAGATCACGCGCGCCCACCGATCGATAGCTCCCGATCGCAGGCCTGGCCGCCGTTGAGCACCCCCCCTCCCCCTCCCCACCCCCTGGAGACTGATCACCCCAATCCCCACCAGGACGGCCACCGCAGTCGTGACGCCGATTGGAATCCCGCTGGTTGGAATCCTACAAGAACCACGATGCAGGGAACTCGGCCGGGTGAATGCGGAGAATCACCACGAGGGCCTCTTTCAATGGCCCCCGACCGCGTCGTGTCAGTCACGCGTGGACTGGCGGCAATTCTCTGGTCGGCGGAGAATCGCGTGAAGATGTCATGGATCCAATGCCCCATTCACCACCCCTGCGCCGGGAGCGATTGCGACACAGGACCTCGGAGAACCCCGCCCCTGATGTAGTTATGGGTGATAATGGACCATGCTTTAACAGTAAAGAATGGCAGGAATTTGCACGGCAATATGATTTTAAGCATGTAATGTGAAGTCCATTATATCTGCAAACAAATAGCAAAGCAAAAAAAGGGGTTCAAATAGTCAAGCAGTTACTGAAGAAGGCTATGGACAGTAAAGATGATCCATATTTAGCAGTGCTAAGCTATCGATTATCTCCATTAAGTTGAATTCATCACCAGCAGCAATGTTGATGAATAAGAAACTACGAACAACTCCACCATGCTATACAAAGCTGAATGAGAAGATAAAAGATCAAATGAAATCTCAGAAGAAGAAACAAAAGGAGTATTAAGACACGTCTACCAGGAGTCTGAAACCTTTGAAACCAAATGACATGGTGAGAGTGGAGGATCCTGATGGCTGGTCAAATCATGCTAAAGTATTGCAGAAAACAGGTCCAAGTCCTTTACTGTGATAACTGAGCAAGGACAGGTTTTAAGGAGGAATAGATGAGCACTCCCAAAAGTGAAACAACCTGTTGCTGAACAGCAAGGCGAGGATGTATATTAAACTTTACATTTATTGAAACTGACACAAGCAGTGAACAACTTAAATGCCAATGTGTAGAATGATGTTCAGAACAATGATACAATCATAGGAGATGTACCTACAGATGTTCAGAACTATCACACAGATTCACCAGATTTACCAAAGTTGAGAAGATCAACGAGAAACAGAAAGAAACCGGAATGGTCGGATCTGTGAGTGGACAATATAACTGTACGTAATGTAAACTACATTGCTATGCATATCATATGCAATATTTACTGAAATAATGTATTATATGTTTTCTTCGAAATTTCAAGGAAAGGGGACGTAGTGATATGCATTAACAAGTGTATGTGTAAATATGTATAGCCTCCGACCAGTAAGTGTCAGGCAAGTAATAATACATGACACTGTAGCCGGGGGGGGGGGGGGGGGGGGGGGGGGGGGGGGGGGGTCTGGAGGAGAAACCACTCTGGTTATTCATGTTTGTATTAGTTCCAGTTTTGTAGCATTAGTTTCTTACGCACATACTATAATAAAATTAACTAGTGCTGAACTAAATGTTCTTTAGTACACCAATTCAGTAATTGTCTCTGTACAAGAACATAACACAATGCATTTACCTCCTTAATCTTATTGATCCTGAGCCAATTAGCTTGTGGCTCAGATAGTAATCCAGAGATTATTACCTTTTTGGTTCTGCTTTGTAATTTAGCTCTAGCTGTTCATACTCCCTTAGCAGAACCACTGTTCTTGTTCTACCTATATCGTTGGACCACAACAAGTGGATCTTTACCCTCCCACTCCAAGTTCCTCTGTAGCCCAGATGAGATATCCCGAACCGGAGCATCAGGCAGGCAACACAACCTTCAGGATTCTCGATCCTTGTCACAGAGAATAGTGTCAATGCCCCGAACTATACCATCTCCAATTACGACTACATTTCTTTTCTCTCCCCCAACTTGAACGGCTCCCTGTACCACGGTGCTGTGGTCAGTTTGCTCATCCTCCTGCAGTTCCCGTTCCCGTCCACACAGGGAGCAAGAATCTCAAACCTGTTGGACAGGAACAAAGGCTGAGGCTCCTGAAACCCTACCTCCTGGATCTCTCTACCTGCCTCACTCGCAGCCACACCCTCCTGTCCCTGACCACTGGCCGAATTTAAGGTGGTTATTCTAAGGGCTGTGACTACCCCCTGGAACACAGTGTCCAGGTACTTTTCCCCCTCACTGATGTATCGCAGCATCCAAAGTTCAGAATCCAGCTCATCAACTCTGAGCCAGAGTTCCTCAAGCAACCAACACTTACTATAGTGGTGGTCACTGGGATCCACAGTGGGGTCCACCAGCTCCCACATCATGCAGGAACAACACATCACTTGACCCTCCATCTCTATTTTATTTAATTAGTTTTTAAACTTGGTTTTAAAATTTTTTCTAACCTTTTTTAAAATATCTCTCGTTACCTCAGTCTGAAAGCAATTTATAACCAGTAGCCCTTACAGATTATAAAACATGAAAGGTATTTTCAAACTATAAGCGATAAAAATTGTGAAGAATTACCGACCTTACCCAGTACTTACCAATCAGCGCTCTACCTTGTAGCCTCAGCTGCAGCAGGGAAAGACCCCTCTCTGAAGATGAAAAGTTACACCGCAAGGGGAAAAATCAAAGAGCACTTCTTCCCGCTCTGCACCGAATTCCCAATCTCAATAATGAATGGCTCGGCAGGCCCGAAGGGCCGAACGGCCTCCTCCTGCTTCTATTTTCTATGTTTGTTTTCCATGTAAAACCTGAACCTACCTTCTTTTACTCTAGATGCTGACTGACCTGTGAATTTGTGTTATTTCTTGCTTCTCTTGCAGTTTTCAGGCATTCACAGTTGATCTCTGTTGAGGAACAGTTCCACGAGTGCCAACTGTCCTCATTGGTGCAACTACTTGGTAACTTTTCCAACTTTCAACTTATAATTTCAAACATGTTTAATTTGTAAAATGTTGTTATCAATAACAAATGATAGTCACCTGATAGTCATAATGGCTATTTGGCTCATCAAGTCTATGCCAGCTCTCTGAGGAGCTAATCCAGTCAGATACCCTGCTCTATCCCTGCAAGTTTAATTCCAAGAAGTGCCAATTCAATTTCACAGTTTCCACTTATACCACCCTCCTAGTCATTATCATGCAGTGTAAAAAAGTTCTTCCTCGCATTCCCCCGGCATCTCTTGCCTCAAGCCTTAACTCTGTGTTTCCTGGTCCTTACACAAACAGCTAATGAAAACAGTTCTTCATTATCCACCTTATCTAAACCTGTAACCTTGAACACCTCAATTAAATCTCTTCTCAAACTCCTTTGTTCAAAGGAGAAGAACCCCAACTTCTCAAACCTAATCTAAAATCCCCAATTACTTGGAAGAGGCCACAGGGGCTGTCTAGTGCCAGATGAACTACTTAAAAGGCCTGCCTCAGTTCTCCCGGGCTTTTCTAAGCTGTTTTCTTAAACATTAGGCCCTCCAAACCCTCACTTCTCACTACCTCCACCCACTTCTAATGCCCATACATGACAACCCACCCATCCCCATGACCCTACATAGCCCCATATCAACTTAAAATAATAATAGTAATCTTTATTGTCACAAATAGGCTTACATTAACACTGCAATGACGTTACCGTGAAAAACCCCCAGTCCCCACATTCCGGTTTCAGTTCTGGTTCACGGAGGGAGAATTCAGAACGTTCAAATTACCTAACATCAAGTCTTTTGGGACTTGCGGAAGGAAACAGGAGCACTCGGAGGAAACCCACGCAGACACGGGGAGAATGAGCAGACTCCGCAGACAGCAACCTAAGCCAGGAATCGAACCTGGGACCCTGGCACTGTGAAGCAACAGTGCTAAGCACTGTGCTACCGTGCCGCTCGCTTAGTGCCACTTCATGTACCCCCACTCACCACCCTTACACCCACCATGCAAACCTACCTCGTATCCTACACGAGCAAACCTCAGGAACCATGCTGAGATGGAAAAACAAAGTTCTAAATGTCTATTACAGTCCTCATTTTTGAAAAAGCTGTTATTCATGAAATACCATTCAATATTTCAATCTCCCCAAGTACTTTATCCTTTATAAAAATAAACATTTGTGGAAAGCAGTCAAGCATTAATTATGCTACTTCGATAGCACTTCAAATTATGTGAACAAGCAAACAAATAACCGTTGAAACTGTTAGGATAGAATTTTTCCAAATCAGACACAGGACAGGAAGTTTATTTTCAATTTTCAAAGGGCTGGGTATTTAAATAACTTAACAGCTTGATATACCTTATTCACCTCTCACAAACATTTAAGAATATCTCCCATACTTCAGGTTGAGTCTGTTGCTCCAGCAAAAATGGGGTCTGTTTGAACTCAGCAGTGAGTTCTAATGGTCCTGCTGCGTGTGGATTCCTCCACAAGGGAAACAACCTCTCAGTATCTACGTTGTTAAGGTCCCCTGAGAATCCTATATGTCTTGATAAGGCCATCTCTCATTCTTCTAAACTCCAATGAGTACAGGCCCAATCTACTCAAACCCTCCTCATAAGAAAATCCCTCTGTACCCGGGATCAAGGCACTGAACCTTCTCCGGACTGCCTCCAATGCCAGTTTATCTTTCCTTTGGTAAGGGGGCCAAAACTGTTCACAGTGTTTCAGGTGTGGTCAAACTACTGCTTTGTATAGTCTTAGCAAGTGCAAGGAGCCCAGAGACTTCTTTTTGAGTGAATCAATACTATCCAATCAGCTGTCTCTGCTGCTCCCACCAGGCCAAATTTCTTTAAAGCCCCTTCCTCCCATAACCTGAATCTCACAGCTTTCTCTAGTTTCAGGGCAGCACGGTGATGTAGTGGTTAGCACTGCTGCCTCAGAGCGCTGAGGACCCGGGGTTGATCCTGGCCCTGGGTCACTGTCTGTGTGGAGTTTGCACATTCTCCCCGTGTCTACATGGGTTTCACCCCCACAACCCAAAGATGTGCAGGCTAGATAGATTGGCCATGCTAAATTGTCCCTTAACTGGGAAAAAAGGATTGGGTACTCTAAATGTTTTTAAAAATCTGTTTCTAGTTTCTCTCCTATCCCTGTCACACCATTTCTGAGCTCACCTTGTTCATGAGACCCAGCGCTTGCTGTCTTAACCCCATTTTCACTAAACTCCTAACTACCATCTTTTCCTCCTGGTCCCCATGTTACTTGATGTTTTTTTTTATTTTACCAGTCAGTGGGACAGGAAGATCCCACTGGTGGGAACGACCAGAAAATCCTGCCCTTTGTCTTTGGTCCCGCCTCCAAACATCTTTCCCAACTAAGTATTCCATCCTTCCCCCGGCATCTGTCTGACATGACGCCAGACTTTTCATATAATCTTTATAATAATCTTCATTACTGTCACAAGTAGGCTTACATTAACACTGCAATGAGGTTACTGTGAAAATCCCCTAGTCGCCACACTCGAGCACTTGTTTGGGTACACAGGGAGAATTCAGAATGTCCAATTCACCAAACAGCACGTCTTTCGGGACTTGTGGGAGGAAACCGGAGCACCTGGAGGAAAACCACGCAGATATGGATTCCACACAGACAGTGACCCAAGCCGGGAATCGAACCCGGGTCCCTGGTGCTGCGAAGCAACAGTGCTAACACTAGACCGTGCCGCCCTGACTCCAAGATATGCTTCTAACCACATATCCATGCTAACATTAGGACCGCCTGTTCCATCTCAGAAGGATCGCCCAATTTTGTCCCCGCATCAGTATTTCTGCTGCTGAAATTATCCTTCATCCCATTCTTACCTCTAAATTTTATTCCAATAGCCGGCCTCCCACATACTTGAGGCCATCCAAAACAGCTGGCATTTGCTTACTTGTATTCAGTCCTATCCATGCATCACCCCTGTGCTTGCTCACCTACACAGACTCACAACCAAGCAACACTTTGATTTAAAAAATTTTATCACAGCGGGCACATGGGATTGTGACTAATACACGTGAAGGAAATAAAACAAACACACGCAAATTAGGTCTGCTGCCGTTAAATGGCTATAAAATATTTTCCTATCTCTGCCCAATTGAAGAGGAGGTTGGACTCACTTCCATTCTGATGACAACACAACAAATGATAACTTCTGCAAACATTAAAATACAGTGGCAAATGATTTAACCTCTGTCACTAAAACCTAAATTGTTCAATTACGGAAATTTGTGACTTGAGAGTTAATTGGCAATCTGTTGAGCGTTATTTGATTTTCATTGACCTAAATTTGTACATTGAATATATATCCAGTTATCATCACGTTTTGTGCGAAATAAATTTGAGTTTGTTCACTTTACTGCCCAGAAGCAGTAGTCACAAATTCAGTTCCAGGTCTGTGAAGTTTGTTTATCTCAGTTGATCAATGTGGGGGAAATGCTAATGTTGATCCGAGTGTATCAAACCTAGGGCACAAGAAAAAGGAATCAGGCAGGATCGCTACCCAGTTGCTTTGGCTGAAGATTGCATGTCTGTGCATAATGGGCAACAACAGGTTTGATGTTCTCCCAGAGCGAAACAGCTTGCCACGGTTACAGGGCTTCTAGCACAAGTGATGCTAGACAGTATCGTATCAGCTGGCTATCACCTTCAAGAATGGACTGGGTAAATGGAGGACACACTGTGTATATGTTTGGTTGGCCGGGAGTGGGGGGTGGGGGGAGGAGGAGGAGAGAGAGGAGCAAGCGAGGGAGAGAAATGATTACATTTCCTGCGTCATTAAACAGGTCAATTAAAAAGAACTCACCAAGTGTTCCATGATCTTTGCACTTCTTGGATTCATGGCGAGAGCCTCGTCATAAAAGTGCTTGGCTCCATTCAAGTTGCCTCTCACCTCTGCCAGCCTCCCACGCATAAACAGTACATCATGCGACACAGAGAGAAGACTTGCTGCCTCTTGGATGCAGAAGGAGGCTTCTTTGGTTCTTTGCAGTTCGATAAAAAGTTCAGCTGGTTTAAAAAAAGTGAACAGTATTGACTATTCTAATTTTTTTTAAATGAAATTGCAACCAAACAGGAAAAGGATTTTCATCTTAAGTGTGTTCAGGTTCCATAGTGGCATTGTATAAGTGAACAAATAAGAGGCAGAATTTTAAAAAAATATTCTTTCACAGGATGTGGACATTGCTGGCCAGGCCAGTGTTTACTGCCCATCTCTAATTACCCGTGACAAGGTGGCTCACCACCTTCTTGAACCCCTGCAGTCCACATGGGCCAGGTACACTCACAGTGCTGTTAGGAAGGGAATGCCAGGATTTTAACTCTGACAGTGCAGGAATGGTGATATATTTCCAAGTCAGGATGTTGTATGCCATGCAGGGGGAACTTGCATAGTAATGCTCCCATGCATCTTCTGCCCTTGTCTTTTAGGTGTTAGAGGTACGGGTTTGGAAGGAGCCTTGTGAGTTGCTGCAGTGTATCTTGTAGATGCTACAAACTCCTGTCACCATCCGCTGGTGGTGGAGGCGGCACGGTGGCGCTGTGGTTAGCACTGCTGCCTCATGGCGCCGAGGACCCGGATTCGATCCTGGCCCTGGGTCACTGTCCACGTGGAGTTTGCACATTCTCCCCATGCTTTTGTGGGTCTGAAACCCACAACCCAAAGATGTTCGGGTTCTTCAATGCCATTCCCGGTAATGGGGTTCAGCTGTATGTCCATGTAACTATGGTGCCCCCCCCCCCCCCCTTGGATAGGTAATTCATCGGGAATATTTGTAGAGCCATTGCCTCCAGTAAGTTGGTTAATTGTCCACCACCGGTTGAAGCATGATTTCAGCCAGGACTCTGGAGCAGACAGGATACTTTGAGGTGGAATAGTAGAATGTTTTTGAGGAAGGAGATGATCAAAGAGATTTTGAAAAGGAAGATGACAGTGGCCAAGAAGGGAATCATCCACAATGTCAGTGTGAAAAGTTGGGTGATCAGGAGTTCCTGATGTTACGTGAACCTGCCAACCTTCTACCTCAGAGACAACAGTGCTCCAAACTGAGCAGGGCTGAAACGGTGAAAGGCTCAAATTTGCTTTCTTTTCCTATTCTCTTCTTTTGCTCCCAGTGCAAGACACTAACTATTTATTGGGTATAGTTCTGTGAATGCTGACACTGTTGACCCAACTTTTATAAGATAACACAGGCAATCATCATGTGATTATTTTGATGTGATCAACTGTCACCAGCGATATATCCAACCATAGTTGACAACCTTGATTGATAACGATAAAGAGATTTCTATTCAACCAGAGAGTTTGAATATTATAAAATGAATTGCAGTTTCCATTCTAATAAGATTTCATTTCAAATGTTTTTTCCTGCATTGAAGAAACTTCTTGGAACTGTTTAATTGGGCTTTCTATCAATCTGACATTTTGGATGAGGTCCTGCTCATTTGTCATTCTAATGTCTTCAGTTGGAGTTGAAGAACTAAATCTGCAGTAAATTAAAGAAAATGTTGAAAAGAGCTGTCAAAGTCAATGAGAAATTTTCTGAAAATTTATATTTTTGTTCTTTTTGTCCAGCTGAGAAAGTGGAGAATTGTTTGTGAACTCAGCCACAGTTTCCAATCCTAATGTTCATTTACCCAGGAGATCAGCACTACTACACTCTCTGTAAGTCTCGCTGGCTCATTGATGCTCCAGACACAGTGCTTCCATCAGGAAAAGGGAGTGTTGTGACTGCAGAGAAATAGAGAGTTCCCATTTAATGTTGTTAACCTAGCTTCCCAAGAAGAGCTCAGTTGTAGGCCATTTTATTTTCCATCATCCAGCTCCATCTCAGTAATAATAAGAATCGCTTATTGTCACAAGTAGGCTTCAATGAAGTTACCGTGAAAAGACTCTAGTCGCCACATTCCGGCGCCTGTTCGGGGAGGCTGGTACATGAATTGAACCCGCACTGCTGCCTTGTTCTGCATTACATAGAACATAGAACATAGAATGATACAGCACAGTACAGGCCCTTCGGCCCTCGATGTTGCACCGACATGGAAAAAAAACTAAAGGCCATCTAACCTACACTGTGCCCTTATCATCCATATGCTTATCCAATAAACTTTTAAATGCCCTCAATGTTGGCGAGTTCACTACTGTTGCAGGTAGGGCATTCCACGGCCTCACCACTCTTTGCGTAAAAAACCCACCTCTGACCTCTGTCCTATATCTATTACCCCTCAATTTAAGGCTATGTCCCCTCGTGCTAGCCACCTCCATCCGCGGGAGAAGGCTCTCGCTGTCCACCCTATCTAACCCTCTGATAATTTTGTATGCCTCTATTAAGTCACCTCTTAACCTTCTTCTCTCTAACGAAAACAACCTCAAGTCCATCAGCCTTTCCTCATAAGATTTTCCCTCCATACCAGGCAACATCCTGGTAAATCTCCTCTGCACCCGTTCCAAAGCTTCAACGTCCTTCCTATAATGAGGCGACCAGAACTGTACGCAATACTCCAAATGCGGCCGTACTAGAGTTTTGTACAACTGCAACATGACCTCATGGCTCCGGAACTCAATCCCTCTACCAATAAAGGCCAACACACCATAGGCCTTCTTCACAACCCTATCAACCTGGGTGGCAACTTTCAGGGATCTATGTACATGGACACCGAGATCCCTCTGCTCATCCACACTACCAAGAATTTTACCATTAGCCAAATATTCCGCATTCCTGTTATTCTTTCCAAAGTGAATCACCTCACACTTCTCCACATTAAACTCCATTTGCCACCTCTCAGCCCAGCTCTGCAGCTTATCTATGTCCCTCTGTCACCTGCAACATCCTTCCGCACTGTCTACAACTCCACCGACTTTAGTGTCGTCTGCAAAGTTACTCACCCATCCTTCTGCGCCCTCCTCTAGGTCATTTATAAAAATGACAAACAGCAACGGCCCCAGAACAGATCCTTGTGGTACGCCACTCGTAACTGAACTCCATTCTGAACATTTACCATCAACCACCACCCTCTGTCTTCTTTCAACTAGCCAATTTCTGATCCACATCTCTAAATCACCCTCAATCCCCAGCCTCCGTATTTTCTGCAATAGCCGACCGTGGGGAACCAGCCAGCTATTTAGCCCAGTGTGCTAAACCAGCCCTGAAGTGAGATTTGGAAATTTAATGCCTCTTTATTGGATGTCTCCATACAGGTGTGAAGCAGACACAACACATTGCATCCTTAGTTTTAATCGACAACATACCACTCACCCTTGCTGAGCAGTGAACCCATTGGTGCAAACATGACAGTTACATTCTCTGTGCTCTATTCTTAAAAGGCATGTCTGTGTGACATGGCCAAGTTAATGCAAGAGAATACCAAATCTTGTGCTTTGGATGCCTTTTACCACTGAGAGCTGGATTGGGACCGAGCTTAATTTCTTTCACTTTGAATCTTTAAGAGTCTTTAGAAAATAAAGACCTTTATGCCCTGTCTAGACAAGATATAAATTAGTCACAAAGCTGAGGACTACATTCTATCTCACTGTACCTAGTAACCCTCAGTTGCCATATTTTCACAGAGGTGGTTTATTTAGAAGTAACAGCATCTCATCAAAATTCATGAAGCATCAGCTAAAGATGTACACCTGCGCATGAATTATTTAAAAAAAAACGTTTTAATGTGCAACTTCATGTGCTTTCTCTATGTAGCACATATTAGTCATCCAACATCATAATACCTCTGAATACAATGCACTATGTCCTTCTCTCCTGAATCAGTGATCTTTGCCAAGTGCTGTACTTCTTGAACAATCTGGCTGTTTACCAAATTTGGTCATCTATAGAGGCTGCAGTAATCTGCCTTTGAAATTTTTTTCTGCACCATTTAATTTTTCCAAGATCTTACACATTGCCTCCTAAATAAAGGTACAAAATGTTAATACAGGATTTGAAAAGGGAACAAGAAAGTGGGATTTGGTATGTACGTCACTTAACCCTCTCCAGTCCAGGTCTACCAAACCAAACACTGTAAACACCAGCATTATTAATCAGCTCCCTTTAGCAAAGAAAATTGGAAGCAAAGATTGCCTTTAAAAGTGTATGGATGTCAGTAATGCTGCAGATTTCTCCCACTCCTGAATTTTCATCCACTCCTGAATAAGTTGACACTTACTGGGCACAACTCCACGAGCGCAAGCAACCTCCCCTACTTTATTCAAGTGCTTATCTTATCTATGTGAGCTCAGGAAGTGTGTACTACCAGAATATATAACTAGGAAGGAGCGCTTCACAATCAAGGAGAATGCCTGCTTCAGTCAATATCAACAAACGGGATATTTTTTGACAAGGGCCACTGGGTAGCGATTTGGCCAATTTCCTCCCTCCTTTGCTGAAAGATTGAGTTCAAGTGTACCATCCATAGAACCATGTGGGCTTAGATCAGCTAACTGAGCTCAAAGAAGGGATTGAACCCTAGGTAATGCTTGACTGTATGTTTCAGTTATCCACCACGCAGTGCTTTAACCAGTATTACATCGGCTTTTTTTTTATAGTGAACACCATTTGGCATTATAGTGAGAGAATACTGAGCACTTACTGCACAAATTCAAAACTGGAATGGCAGTACGGTGGCCCAATGGTTAGCACTGCTGCCTCACGCCGCCGAGAACCCGGGTTCAATCCTGGCCCCGGGTCACTGACAGTGTGGAGTTTGCACATTCTCCCCGTGACTGCGTGGCTCTCACCCCACAACCCAAAAGGTGTGCAGGGTAGGTGGATTGGCCACACTAAATTGCCCCTTAATTGGAAAATGTTTTTAAAAATTCAAAACTGAATTTGAGCCTGCTTACAAACATGCTGTTACAACAGGCACTGTATGGGTGTTACTCTGAGCTCCAGAAACTCCAATTCATCCACCCTCTTGTACCCACATTTATTTCCATACTTAGGTCCTGCTCATTCATTTACTGAATCCCAATCCCTGGCACACTGATGACAACATTTTTGTCCTTGTTTACAAACCTCTCCAAAATCTGTCTGCGTGAGTAGGATATGTTAAAATTCCTCCTATACGCCCACCTTTCCAATGTATTCAGCTCATCAACTGTCTCTTTACTTGTTGTCCGTGTCTCCGAAACCATACAATGCCTAGATTTCAAAATGTAGCACCTCGGCATTCTTTTCCTCAGACACAGGATCAGTTTCTTTGATGTTCACAGATCCTTCATCCTGACAAAACTGGTCCTGACTTTCTCAATTCTCCTTCAGATCTCACAATCACATCTTCATCGTTTGTAATAATCTACCCAAGGTTGCCTTCACTGTTTGCCCAGGAAATAAATCTCTCTCACAATTCACAGAGAGTACAACTGCACTTTCAAAATCCCAACCATAGAGCATTTGGCCCTCCATTCACTGCGATATTTGTGCAGCTACCAGTCACCTCAACAGTGGCCTGACCTCCAGCTCTGATAGCCTGACCCCCATTAAAAAGATCCATCTCTCTCACCCTAGATATTCCTTAGTTATGACTCTCGCTGCGTTTTTGTTAAGTCCGAGGGACACAGCGTGAGCGAATATGATGGACAACTAGTTTGGCCATTCACTGTCAGATTTGACTGGACCACCTAAAATACTAACAGGTCCTGGGCTGGAGTGGCGAGAACCACTCCGGCTCGGGCCTCCCCAAAGGTGCGGAATTCTCCGCACCTTTATGGACTAGGTCCGCGCCGGAGTGGTTGGCGCCTTGCCGACCGACGCGAATGGCCTTTGGCGTCCCGCCGACCGGCGCCACGGCTGGCCAAAAGGCCTTCGCCGGTCGGCGTGAGTCCGCGCATGCGCCGGAGTGTCAGCGGCCGCTGACGTCACACCGGCGCTTGCGCGGTGGAGGGGGTCTCTTCCGCCTCCGCCATAGTGGAGGCCGTGGCGGCGGCGTAAGAAAAAGAGTGCCCCCACGGCACAGGCCTGCCTGCCGATCGATGGGCCCTAATCGCGGGCCAGGCCACCATGGGGGCAACCCCCGGGGTCAGATTGCACCGCGTCCCCCCCAGGACCCCGGGCCCGCTCGCGCCGCCTGCTCCCGCTGGCACCGGAGGTGGTTTATACCACGTCGGCGGGAGAGGACTGACAGCGGCGGGACTTCAGCCCATCGCGGGCCGGAGAATCGCCATGGGGGGCCCGCCGACTGGCACGGGGGGGGGGGGGGGCACCGACCGGCGCGCCGCGATTCCCGCACCCGCCGATTCCCGGGTGGCGGAGAATTCCGGCCATGGCGGGGGCGGGATTTACGTTGGCCCCGAGCGATTCTCTGACATTGCGGGGGGTCGGAGAATTCTGCCCCTGCTCTCTCCTGCAAAAACTGCTCAGTAAACCAGGATCATACTGCAATGCAAATGCTTCTTTTCTCTACTGCAAACTACCTTCTTTAATTTGTTGTCTTTTTTTCCTTTCATCGGATGGGAGCATCAATGGTTAGGCCAGCACTTTTATTGCCCATTCTTAGTTGCCCTTTAGGAGGCAATGGTGATTTGCGTTCTTGAACCAGTGCAGTTCATTTGGTTTAGGCACACCCACAGTTCTGTCACAAGCTCATGGACTTTGTCACTAAGCTATCGTTGCGAACTACTGCCTCATCTGTAACTCTCCATTCCTTTCCGAAGTCCTCGAATATGTTGTATATTTCCTAAATGCACACTCATCTCGCCTGAATTAGATTTACAAATTAGCCACATCAGTGATTTTCAACCAGTGCGCCATGGCTGCAGTAAGACATCCTTGCTCCTGTACTCAAGTCCTCTTCCAATTAAGGCATACATATAATTTGCCTTCTTAATTGCTTGCTGTACTTACATGATTGTTTTCAGCGACTGGTGTACAAGGACAGATAGGTCCCTTTACAGCTCAACTCTTCCAAATCTATCATTATTTAAATGATACTCTGCCATTCTGTTTCTCTGTCCGAAGTGGATAATTTCACATTTATCCACATTATATTGCATCTGCCATGTATTTGCCCACTCGCTCAACTTGTCTAAATCACGATGAAGCCTTTTAACATCCTCCTCACGTTCCCAACAAGTTTTGTGTCATCAGCAAACTTGGAAATATTTCTTTTGGTACTCTTATCCAAATCATTGATTTACATTGTGATATCTGGGGCCCAAGTACCGATCCCTGGGCAACCCTTTTATTCCTACTCTCTGTTTCCTGTCTGCTAACCAATAATCAACCAATGCCAATATATTACCTGCAATCCCACGTGCTTTAATTTTGCACACTAACCTCTCATGTGGGACTTTATCAAAAACTTTCTGAAAATACACCACATCCACTGGCTCACCCTTATCTATCATCTTCCTCTCATGCCTCTCCACCATTGGTCAGTTGGGTGGGACTGCACCTGCTATTCTTATCTATTAAGTCATAGCCAGTGAATCACCTACAATGGTTTTTCTTCCTGCTTCTGCACTGTTACCTATCCTCCACAAGGATCTATTCTTTTTTTTTTTAAATAATTTTTATTGAAGAAATTTTTCAAAATACAAACATTTTAACCCCCCCTACATTTACATTTAAATTATAACAAAACAAAGTCAAACCCCCCTACTTAACAAGAAAAAGAAAAAAGTCCCCAACCCCCTACTCGCGCGTCCCCCCCCCCCCCCCCCCCGCCGGCGAACCGACAGTCAGACCAACTTATCATTTCTAGCAGCGTCCTCGGGCAGGCCTTGCCCGTGCCACCACCGCTACCGTACTTCCTTCGTCTTTGTCCCCCCTCCCCCCCCCCCCCTCCTCCCCCCTCCCTCCCGCCCTCCCCTCCCCTCCCGGGTTGCTGCTGTCACGGCCTCAGTTTCTATCTCTGATCCAAGAGGTCTAGGAAGGGCACAAGGATCTATTCTTGACCCTCTTATTTATCATCCAAAAAACACAATGTCGCTTTCCATATATACACTAATGACACCCAGCTCTACCTTACCAATATCTAGGATATTTTTTATATTTGGAAAATTACCAAAGAAATCATATTTGTTATTCTGTAGCTGAACACAAAAACAACTGAGGATCCTAATATTGGTGAGTTTGTTGGATGTGTTATTAGAAAATGACAATAAGATAATATCCTCTAACACTCACATAGTGTTTTTGGAATGGTTAAATTCCAGATTACTCCAGTCTCTTTCTCCAATCTGCCCATTTTCAAATGTAGTTTATAGGAATGTAAAACATTTTTTCAGGAAAGCGATTGCCAACCATCAGCCCATCAGGTTTTTATACACTTAATTTAACGTCTAAACAATTTACAGTTGAAGGCTTTTCTAACTACTAACAGTTTTTAAAGAATATAAACTGAACTGACAAAGCAGTCAAACATCTGCAGAGGGAGAGTCCTTACTTCCCTTGCTCGTTAATGTTTGTTCATTTTGCTAGCTCTTTGACATCATCACAGACAAAAATATCCGTTCAGTGTAAATTTGATATGGTAAGGAAGAACTTAGGTAATGCACTTCATTGTAGTTATGACTCAGAGGCAGAGAGAATGATTTACAGTACTTTGCTTTTTATATTAACCTACTAATATGGCAAGTTGTGGTTCCAAGACTGCAGTCAAGTAAATGTCAACTTTTTGCATGAATATGAAGTAGCCCATATTGTTCAATTTTGTATTGGGAACGCACAGATGGTGGAAAAGAAAAGACAGTCTTGCACTTGCACAATGCTTATGAACTCAGGACTTTCTAAAGTGCTTTACAGCTTGTACTCTTTGAAGTGTAGTCACTGTTGCAGTGTAGAAAACTATAATATTCAGTTAATTGTGTTACTGAACATCTGAAACATCTGCATACATACCTGCCTGCAGCCAGATCTGCTCGAGAATGGTGGACAGCTGCTTGGGGGCGTGTTTCACAGTGATGCTTTGTGCAGACACATCAGACATGGCTAGTTCGATTCGCGAAGTGGCAATTGATGGGACACGCAGAGAACCTGAGGGAAGAGATTAAGAATTTTGTTTTGAGTATTTCTAATTGACGACTGACGTCATAGAGGTTTATAGCATGGTAATATGCACTTCGGCCCAACTTGTCCATGCTGCCCTGTTTTTACCACTACACTAGTCCCAATTGCCCACATTTGGCCCATATCCCTCTATACCCATCTTACCCATCTAACTGTCTAAATGCTTATTAAAAGACAAAATTGTACCGCCTCTACTACTGCCTCTGGCAGCTCGTTCCAGACACTCACCACCCTCTCTGTGAAATTATTTCCCCTCTGGACCCTTTTGCATCTCTCCCCTCTCACCTTAAACCTATTCCCTCTAGTTTTAGACTCTCCTCCCTTTGGGAAAGGATGTTGACTATCTACCTTATCTAGGCCCCTCATTATTTTATACTCACCCCAGTCCAACGCCGGCATCTCCACATCATTATTTTATAGACCTTTATAAGATCATCCCTAAGCCTCCTACGCTCCAGGCAAAAAAGTCCTAGTCTATAGAGCCTCTCCTTTTAACTCAAACCATCAAATCCCGGTAGCATCCTAGTAAATCTTTTCTGCATTCTTTCTAGTTTAATAATATTCTTTCTGTAATAGGGAGACCAGAACCGTACACAGTATTCTAAGTGTGGCCTTACTAATGTCTTGTACAACTTCAACAAGACGCCCCAACTCCTGTATTCAATGTTCTGACCAATGAAACTAAGCATGCCAAATGCATTCTTTACCACCCTGTCCACCTATGACTCCACTTTCAAGGAGCTATGAACCTGTACTCCGAGATCCCTTTGTTCTATAGCTCTCCCCAACACCTGAGTAGGTCCTGCCCCGATTCGATCTACCAAAATGCATCACCTCACATTTATCTAAATTAAACTGTATCTGCCATTTCTCGGCCCACTAGCCCAATTGATCAAGATTCCCTGCAATCCTAGATAACCTTCTTCACTGTCCACTATGCCACCAATTTTGGTGGCATCTGCAAACTTACTACCTATGCCTCATAAATTCTCCTCCAAATCATTAATATAACTAACAAATTACAGTGGACCCAGCATTGATCCCTGAGGCACACTGCTGGTCACAGGCCTCCAGTTTGAAAAAAGACCCTCGCCAACCATCCTTTAAAAGGTAGTTTGATTTTAAAAAGCCATTCAGGTGGAGGGCTTTTATCCTGTCATTGTGGGTGCAAACAAACAGCATATATTGCCCACATCATATGAGACAGACGCTATCTTTGAAGAAAATCAGAAGTTAAACACAGATGAGGAAAACAGCCTGCAAAACTCTAGTTAGACATCAATGTAAACTCTAGTTGGACATAAATGTAACGTGTTGATCGCTCTTAGCGCGTAGCTCATTTTGATCTTCTTTCATCGCTGGAACACCTAGGTTCCTACAATCACCTGATAAGTTAGTCAGTGAATACTAATAATCAGCTTCCGAGTCTTTGAACTTCATTCAAAGTTTGAATCTCTTTCTTGTCTCCCTATGACCACAACCAGACACAGTTAGAGCATCACCTCTTCTGATGTTAAGTCTTTATTTCTGGCTAAACAGTTTAGCACTCTTAGCCTTATTGATTGCTGCTTCAATGATTGGATATATTGCATTCTGAATCTATTAAAACCCTTCAAAAAAAACATAATTCTTAACATTTGGTTCTCTGGCTTCCTGTTTATTTCCTTTGTTCCCATTTATTTTATGTTATTTTCTTATTTTGGTCCATGGACCCATAATCGGAATGTGTCTTTAAGCAGAAGACTCAAAGTCTTGTCCTGCAACATGTTTGTCAGCACACTGTGTTCCCAGATTTTGTTTTTTGGAAAGGAGAAGTCAGACTCCTCATCTCCGAGTGGATCTTAGTAACCAGGTTTGGAAGAAGTTGGGTCCATTGGTTGGCTGTAAACTGGTGGGTTGGCCAGGGACAGTGTTCTGCCTGACAACAGTCAATGATTGGTTCCTGCATGATTCTTTCTGAGAGACTGGGCAGAAGCATTTAGATATTGGAAGTGGAAGGAACACCCTCTCTCTCTCTCGCCTGCTTACTGAAGTGAAAAAGCTGCTCGACTGTTCTGAAAGCAGTGAGTGCCTGGCACACCCTTTGCTGTGAACCTGAAATGATGCTGGGTCTGCAGAGAAGGTAGACAACCTTGCCAGAGAAAACCATCTCAAGACTAGAAGGAAGAAGTATCAAGAAAAAAGGTGAACTCCGGAGAGACAATAACTGAAAATCATCCCAGTGCATTAAAGATCTTTATCCTTTAATTTTAATTATATTTTCTTTACCTTTCCACAACCCTTTCCCGTCTGTTGTTTGTCTGTGTGTGTAGAGACAGTGGGGATAGTTAGGAAGGGTGTTGGGAAAGGGGTATCAGACAGTCAGTTGCATCTTCTGTTTGTTTAATTATAATACTGTACATAATAAAAGGTTACTTGTGTTAAAGGTAAAAACCTGGTGACTACAGATTATTGGGCTCAGCCAAGGACCTTGGGGATTTTAAGTAAAAATTAATTTTATCTGTGTTGTGACTCCGGGTCAAATGGGGCTGGAATTGACCATACACTAGCCCAGGGTATTTTGACAATTTCAAAAATTATAATTCACTAAGCCGCAGGAGCAACTTGTAACATATTTCAAATTCTAATAACTCTTTACATGACTAAATTTCCAACCTCCTCCTTTATGCTTCTAATATTTTCAGTAGAGAAACATTTCATTGTCTGCCTTGATAATTTTGCCAGTAACCGGGTATCGGAGCTGTAGCGGAACCAGAGAGGTGGAACATTGGAGCTGAGAGTATTAAAAACTTACCTCTGGGATTTGCGGCTTAGTCACCTGAGAGTGGAGCTGGAGGGGGCCTAGAAGTCGGAGTATCAGACCTTTTTTTTTAATTCGTTCATGGGACGTCAGCAGGCTGTGCCATAATTTATTGCCCATCCCTAATTGCCCATGAGAGGACAGTTAAGAGTCAACGACATTGCTGTGGGTCTGGAGTCACATGTAGGCCAGACCAGGCAAGGACGGCAGATTTCCTTCTCTAAAGGACATTAGTGAACCAGTTGGGTTTTTGTGACAATTGACAATGGCTTCATTCGATTTTTAATTCCAGATATTTTATTGAGTTTAAATTCCATCACCTGCTGTGGTGGGATCGAACCCTGGTCCCGGATTTCTGGATTACTACTCCAGCGACAATACCACGATGCCACCGCCTCCCCGTAATGATTTGTGGCTTAGTCACCGGGGAGCAGAGCTGGAGCAAACCCAGAGGAGCGGAGTATCGGAGCTGTAAACATGAAAAAACTTACCTCGGGGATTCGCGGCCTGGTCATCGGGGAGCGGAGCTGGAGTGGACCCAGAAGGATGGAGCATTGGAGCTATGAGTATAAATAACTTACCTCGGGGATTCGCAGCCTAGTTATCGGGGAGCGGTGCTGGAGCGGACCCAGAAGGGCGGAGTAACGGCGCTGTGAGTATAAATAGCTTGCCTTGGGGATTTGTGGCCTAGTTACTGGGGAGAACTGCTGGAGTGGACCCAGAGGGGTGGGGCATCGGAGCTGTGACTATAACCCAAACCTTGGAGGTTTCACTGAAACTAAAAAAAAAAAATGAAAAAAGTGATGTCACAGGAAAGCTGTGATCTGATTTTCTTGTCGGGAATTTGCACTAAATTTGATTACTTCGTACAGATGGCTGGACAGGCGATGTGCTATAGGTGCATGATGGGGGAAGTGGTAGATCCCATTATGAGCTGCAGCGACCACATCTGCAGCAAGTATTTGCAGCTTGAGAAATTTCGACTCAGAGTTCATGAGCTGGAGTCTGGGCTTCGGACATTGCTGCACATGAGGAAGGGGGAGAGTTACCTGGATGCTTTGTTTCAGGAGGCAGCCACACTTCATAGATTCAGTATCTCAAATTTGGCCATTGGTCAGGGGTAGCAGGGTGTGACTGCAAGTGAGATAGGTAGAGGGATCCTGTATTCAGAAATGCAGAAGCCTCAGCTCTTGACCTTGTCCAACAGGTATGAGGTACGTGCTTCACATTATTCATTAATGACTTGGGCGATGGCATAGCAAGTTTTATATCTAAATTTGCTGATGATACAAAGTTAGGTGACATTGTAGAGAGCCTACATGATAGCACAGAATTGCAAGGAAATATTGACAGACTAGGTGAATGGGCAAAGTTGTGGCAGATAGAATTCAATGTAAGAAAGTGTGAGGTTGTCCAGTTTGGACCAAAAAGGATAGAGCAGAGTATTTTTTAAATGGAAAAAGATTAGGTACAGTGGATATCTAAAGAGACTTTGGGGTTCAGTTGCATAGATCGTAAAAATTCCACAAACAAGTGCAGAAAATAATCAAAAAGGCTAATGGAATGCTTGCCTTTATAGCTCGAGGATTGGAGTATAAAGCCACAGAAATTATACTGCAGCGATGCAAAACCCTGGTCAGACACCACTTGGGAGTACTGTAAGCAATTCTGAGCACCACACCTTTGGAAGGATATTTTGGCCTTGGGAGGGTGTGCAATGTAGGTTTACAAAAATGTTACCTGGACAATAGGGGTTAAGTTATGAGGCAAGATTACACAGATTAGGCTTGTTTTCACTAGAAATTAGAAGGTTAAGGCGTGATCTGATTGAAGTATTCAATATGTTAACAGGAAAAGACAGGGTAGATAAAGAACTATTTCCATTTCTAAACTAGGGGATATAGCCTAAAAATTAGGGCTAGATCGTTCAGGAGCGACATTAGGAAGAACCTCTTCACTCAAAGGGTAGTGGAGGTTTTGAACTCTCTCCCACAAACAGCAGTTGAAGCTAGAACAGTTGTTCATTTTAAATCTGGGATGGATGAATTTTTGTTGAGGAAAAATATTAAGGGATATGGGCCAAAGGTCCATGGAGTTAGGCCACAGCAATGATCTCATTAAAGTGGGACAGGCTGAGAGGCTGAAAGGCCTACTCCTGTTCCTATGTTCCTAATCTCTTAATCTTTTTTTTGTTTCAAAGACAATTTTTCCCCCCAAATCGTACCATCCTCGCGTAGCGCCTTTCCCATGGTTCCAATTTAATTTCTATGAAGAGCTGTCCAGAACAGTACATAGCCTTTCAAATGTGGTCTTGTGCAGTTGAATCATCATCTCTTTGTTTTTGTATTTAATGTTCCCGCACCTCAAGTCTTATTTTGTTTAACTTTCCACCTGAAAATCTGTTTTTAAAGATTTGGACCTGTTTGATTTTATAGGGACTATCTCCACTGTTCTTTTCTCCTAAAATATGTCAGTTTACATCCATCTCCATTAAACTGAACTTGAATACTTTCCCTTCTATTTATTCTCCCATAAACGCAAACTCTGCTCCCCTTGTTCGTCCCCACCCCAGTTCTCTTAGACCAAGTAGATAATTTTGGTCTTCAAAGACGCTTTTGCATTTCAATGAGGGCGATTCTCTTACCGGGTTGCGCTCAAGCGAGAGCACAAAGTGGCCGGAGAGTCCTGGGAGAGCCCACCAGTGGCCCACCCAGCAGTCTCCAAGCTTCGCGGGATTCACTCAAGTCCCACGACTCATCAGATTCGGAACTCCGCCCAAAATGGACGGGACCAAATGACACTCATGGAAGTAGGTCATAAACCTACTTACGACATACCTGCCCGAGATCCACTGGGTGGCACTGCCAAGCCAGCAGGAGCATTGTCTGAGTGCCAGGGTGGCAGTGCAAGGGTGCACAGGTGCCAGGGTGGCATTGCCAAGGGTCAGCAGCCAACAGGGGCCATGCCCAATGTGGTAGTATGACTAGGGAGATTACGGTACCCTAGAACCAAGCTGCCACGGGTGCAGAAGACTCGCTGCCCATTGGCCCAGGCAAGTCATGTGCTTCTCTGCCAATTGGTTGAGGCTAGTCATGTGACTCCCCGTCGATTGGCTGAGAGGTAGGTAGCTCCGCCTACAAGGCGGGGTATAAGAACGCGTACCGGCTGGCAGTCGGCCTTTCTCTGTACGTCTACTGCCGGGCACAAATCTAGTGTATTAAAGCCTGTTGTTTGGAACTACCTCTCGCCTTGTGTCCAATTGATGGTGCATCACCCATTAAATGAGGATGGGTTTGAAGAGTGGGGGAGTGCAGGGAAGGTAAGTGGGGCCTCTGGGAGGTTGGGGATTGTGACAGGTGGGGATCCTGGGAGGGGTGCTGTAAGGGACTTGGGGGGACCTGAAGAGTGGTGTGTGGAGTAGTGTTCATGTGTGTGGGGGTGACATTTCCCAAGGGTGCGGGCTGTGTGGGGACCCACAAGCTCACTTAGAGGTCAGGGCACCCTTTCAAAATGGTGGCCCGATCTTGGAGTTCAATTCCCAGTACTAAAAATGTTTTTAAGTGTGGGCTAAACCAGTGAGAAACACCCCATGGGGCAAAAAAGTGACCAGTGTCACTAAATAGCAGTGGGTAGAGCCAATGGGAAATTTCCTGAAAAACCCGCCAAAATTAACTTTAAAAACCTTTTGGGAGTATCGTACCCAAAACCTCTGTATTCTGATGACTACAATTATTAACATAAAAGTTGACAACTTGTTTTGTTCCAGTAGCAACAGGAACCCACTTGTTTAAATCTGAGATGCTGCCATTGAATTCACTGGTACATCTTCCTCCAGGGACCTGCAGGGGAGTAATGCTGATTGGACATGTAAACAGGGAGGGAGCCACTCTTCCATAAATATAAAAGTTCCTGGTGATGGCTATTATTTATGACCAGTTCCATTAGGGTCAATACGTTGAAAAGAAAATTTGAATCTGACAAACAAAACTGGTTAAATGATAATCCTTTTATTATGTTTGATCAAGTCCAGATGCACGCAATGTTTTTAGCAGAAATGTGGAGAAATAAACACAATTTTTCCATTTCTCTCTAGGTAGAGACATAACTATGTCAATGTTGTCAATTCAACTCTCCCTAAAACTGTCACAGAAAGCTCAGCATCTTTATCGGTCACTAGACAAGCACACTATCCTTGCTGACTGACGACAAGTGCTACTGTGAAAGTAAAAACTCTAACCATATGAAAGCAACTCGTAACCACACATATTGTTACGATCCTCGTACAGGACCTGTGAACCAAAATAACAAATTTATTGAATGACCCCAAATTAAGACATTATCAACAAGATTCCACTTTTTAATTTAACAAATCAGAACCGATGTAAATTAAACTAATGATACAAATGAGGCAAATGATAGTTCAATTAAAGAAGTAAATTTCCCTTTACATAGATGCTACAACAAAGGTGCACCTTTTTAAAAAAATATATTTTTATTCTCCTCCTTTTTGACAATTTTTCTCCCGCATTTACACCCAACAATCAATAACCAACAACAAATATTTCAAACCCCATAACAGTAACACCGATCCCATCCTCCCACCATGCCCAGACATCAGGCAGCATGTTAACATAAACAAATGACAAAGAAAAAAAAGGAATCAGGGATTACCCATAGCCATCTTCAACATACATAGCCCCCTCCCCCCGCATCCCACCCACCCTTCTCCCCCCCCAACTAATGTTCGATGTTATCTAGTTCTTGAAAGTGCATAATAAATAGTGCCCATGACTTGTAGAACCCCTCCGAGCTTCCCCTCAGTTCGAACTTAACCTTCTCAAGGGTCAAGTATTCCAACAGGTCCCCTCGCCACACCACGTGGAGAGGCCGCTCTCCATCCCAGCAGGATCTGCCTTCGGGTGATCAACGAGGCGAAGGCTATGATATCTGCCTCCGCACCCGTTTCCAACCCTGGCTGATCCGACACCCCGAATATGGCCTCCCGGGGACCCGGGTCCAGCTTCACATGCACCACCTTGGAAATTACCCTAAACGCCTCCTTCCAGTACTCCCCAAGCTTTGGACAGGACCAAAACATGTGAACGTGATTAGCGCCCCCCCCCCCCCCCCCCCCCCCGCAACATTCACACACATCTTCTACCCCTTCAAAGAATCGGCTCATCCCCGCCCTCGTGAGGTGTGCTCTGTACACCACCTTCAGCTGTATCAGCCCCAACCTCGCACACGAGGTGGAGGCATTCACTCACACCAGACCCCCTCCTCTATAACCTCTCCCAATTCTTCCTCCTACTTTGCTTTGACCCCCTCCAGTGGTGCCTTATCCTTTTCCAACATAGCTCCGTATACCGCCGACACTGTCCCCTTCTCCAGTCCACTTGCCGCCAGCACCTCCTCCAACAACGTGGAGGCCAGTTCCTCCGGGAAGCTCTGTATCTCCTTCCTGGCAAAGTCCCGAACCTGCATGTATCTAAACATTTCTCCCTGCTCCAGCCCATACTTCACTTCCAGCTCCCTCAATCCTGCAAATCGACCCCGAGGAAACAAATCTTTTAGAGTCTTAATCCCCTTCTCTTCTGGTTTAGCACACTGGGCTAAATTGCTGGCTTTTAAAGCAGACCAAGGCAGGCCAGCAGCACGGTTCAATTCCCGTACCAGCCTCCCCGAACAGGCACCGGAATGTGGTGACTAGGGACTTTTCACAGTAACTTCATTGAAGCCTACTCGTGACAATAAGCAATTTTCATTTTTTTCATTTCATTTCATTTCCGAAAGCTTCCGTCCCACCTCCCTGGCTCAAATCTGTGGTTCTCCTGGATCGGCATTTCCCTCGACCCTGCCCCCAACCTGAAGTGTTGACGAAACTGCCTCCATATTTTCAATGAGGCTATTACTACTGGACTCTTAGAACTTAGAACAGTACAGCACAGAACAGGCCCTTCGGCCCTCAATGTTGTGCCGAGCAATGATCACCCTACTCAAACCCACGTATCCACCCTATACCCGTAACCCAACAACCCCCCCCCTTAACCTTACTTTTTAGGACACTACGGGCAATTTAGCATGGCCAATCCACCTAACCCGCACATCTTTGGACTGTGGGAGGAAACCGGAGCACCCGGAGGAAACCCACGGGGAGGACGTGCAGACTCCGCACAGACAGTGACCCAGCTGGGAATCGAACCTGGGACCCTGGAGCTGTGAAGCATTTATGCTAACCACCATGCTACCATGCTGCCCACTCCCTGAGTATTTCCCCGGAGCTATCGGGAGCGGGGCCGTTGCTAGTGCCTTCAGCCCCGACCCCCTGCATGAACTCTCCTCCATTCTGACCCACTGGGAATCAACCCCTCTGACCCAGCTCCGCACCTTCTCCGCATTCGCCGCCCAGTAGTAGTACATCAGGTTCGGGAGACCCAAACCCCCTGCCTGCCTTCCCCTCTGTAGCAGCACCTTCCTCACTCTGGCCACCTTCCCTCCCCATATAAACGAGGTAATCCTCCCCTCAATCTCCCTGAAAAAGGACTTTGGCAGGAAAATCGGTAGGCATTGAAAAATAAACAGAAATCGCGGCAACACATTCATTTTAACCGCCTGCACCCAACCCGCCAGTGACAGAGGGAGACCATCCCACCTTGCCAGGTCGGCTTTCACTCTCCCCACCAAACTAGTGATGTTGTATCTGCGAAGCCTTCCCCACTCCCGGGCAACCTGCACCCCCAAATACCTAAAGTGAGTCCCTGCCCTACAGAATGGCAGCCCCCACACCCCTGCCCCCACCCCCAGTTGAGACACCACAAAATACTCACTCTTGTCCAAGTTCAGCTTCTACCCAGAGAAAGACCCAAATATCTGCAGCAACTCCAATATTCCTCTTATCGACGCACTCGGCTCCGACACATACAGCAGCAAGTCGTCGGCATACAAGGACACCCTACGCTCTATTCCCTTCCCCCCCCCCCCCCCCCCCCCCCACTATTCCTTTCCATGCACCAGACTTCTTAATGCGATGGCCAACGGCTCAATCGCAAGCTCAAACAGCAGGGGGGACATAGGACATCCCTGCTTCGTCCCACGGTGGAGAGAGAAGTATCTCGAACTGATATTGTTCGTGCGGACACTCGCCTTCGGCTCCTTATATAATAACTTTACCCAGTTCACAAATCTTGGTCCAATCCCAAACCGTTCCAGCACTGCCATCAGGTACCCCCATTCCACCCGATCAAACGCCTTCTCAGCGTCCAGTGCCACCACCACCTCTGTTTCCTTCCCTTCCGCCGGTGCCATAACGACGTTCAAGACCCTCCTAATATTCGAAAACAGCTACCTCCCTTTCACGAACCCTGTCTGATCCTCACCTATCATCTTCGGGAGGCACCCCTCCAGCCTACCCGCCAGTACCTTTGCCAATACCTTTGCGTCTACATTAAGAAGTGAAATGGGCCTATACGACCCACACTCCGTCGGATCCTTAACCTTTTTAAGCAACAGTGAAATCGATGCCTGCCCCAAGGTTTGCGGCAGCACTCCCTTCCCTATCGCCTCTTCAAACATCCCTACCATCAGGGGTGCCAACTTATCCTTAAATTTTTTATAATATTCCACCGGAAACCCATCCGGCCCTGCCACCTTCCCCGAATGCATCCTCCCAATCGCGTCTTTTATCTCCTGCACCAGTATTGCTCCTTCTAATGTAGCCTTGCCTCCCTCCCCTAGCCTCGGGTACTCCAACCCATCCAGAAATTCCAGCATCTCACGGTCTCCTCGGGTGGCTCTGACCTGTACAACCTCTTGTAGAATTCCTCAAAAACCTTGTTAATCAGCTCCGGAGCCACCACCAACTTCCCGGCCCTATCCCTTATCTGAAGAATTTCTCTTGCTGCTACCTCCCTTCGAAGCTGACCTGCTAACATACCATGCCTCCATGCTCTTAAACATGCCTTGCCTCCATGCTCATAAACTGCACCCCTCACTCGCCTCTGTTGGCGCACCGCCTTCCTGGTGGATAGTCGGTCGAAGCTCGCCTGTAGTTCCTTCCTCTTTCCCAGCATCGCTGGGTCCCCATCCTCTGCATAACTCCTATCTGCCTCCAACATCTCATCTATTAGCCTCTGCCGCTCCAACCTCTCCTCTTTGTCCACCCTTAAACAAAATTACCTCACTACCGTCTTTAGAGCCTCCCAGACGACTGCCATTGACACCTCACCCGTACAGTTGAATCTTACATATTCCTTAATTACCTTTTCAATTTTTTCACAGAATACTTGGTTCCCCAAAAGCCCCACATCCAGTTTCCATCCCGGCCTCTGCACTACCCTCTTCTCCAGCACCATATCCACCCAATGTGGCGCATCATCTGACACAGCAATTGCAGAGTATTCTGACCCCTTGACTCCAGCCAGCAAAGTCTTTCCCACCACAAAAAAAGTCAATCCGCGAGTATACCCTATGGACTGCTGAGAAAAACGAGTACTCCCATTTCCTGGGTGCAGGAACCTCCAAGGGTCCACCCCTCCCATTTCCACCATTAGCCCAGCCAGCGCCTTCGCCCCCCCCGATGGGACCAGCGAGCGCGGCCGTGATCTGTCCAACCTTGGCTCCTGCACCAGGTTCCAGTCACCCCCCCCACAATCAGCTCGTGTGTGTCCAAGTCAGGAATGGCTCCAAACATCTTCCTCGCAAAACCCGCATTGTCCCAGTTGGGACCGTATACACTTACCAGCGCCACTAATCTCCCGTCCAGCACCCCGGCCACAATCACATATCTACCCCCTTGATCTGCCACTACCTTCTCCATCTGGAAGCGTACCCTTTTGCTCACCAACACTGCTACCCCTCGAGCCCTTCCGTCAAACCCAGAGTGAAACACTTGGCTAACCCAACCCTTTTTAAGTCTCACCTGGTCCTTCACCCTCAAGTAAGTCTCCTGCAGCAGTGCCACATCGGTTTTCAGACTTTTAAGATGCGCAAACACCCTTGACCTCTTGACCGGACCTCCTAGCCCTCTCACGTTCCACGTAACTACCCTTACTGGGGGTCTCTCACCCCCCCCCCCCACCCCACCTTTCTTATCCACCATCAACACACCGCCGGGCCCTGAACCATAAGCCTGACCCGCCCCTGTCCATTGTTAACACCGAACACCTTCCCCCCTCCTGAAAACCCCCCCTACCTTTCCCCCAGAAACAACATCCCCCAGCATTCAACCCTTTCTCCCCCCTCTCGCTCACCTCGTAGGCCCATTGACGCCTGCTATCCAGGCTCCAATGTCCGCAGCCCTCCTCTCCTCTCACCTCCGTTCACTAGCTGACTGACTTTAGCTAGGTAATGCGAGTGGCTCCCCCCTGCCAAGGCATATCCTCCCCTTCCACCCAGTCCCAGAGAAAAAAAAACCAAACCCAACAATCCAACCCATACAATTCACTAACATAACATGTAACCGTCGCAACACAGAGCACCATCAACCCACCATTAACTTAAACTCTATAGCAATATAAAGAGAAGTAGATTACAATGCAAATCCGTAAAAAGAAAGTTATAACATGTATACATTTTCCGGCTGTTCAAACACAGTCCACAGTCTCTCTTCCAACTGCGCTCTTCATGTCTGTCCCAAGCCTTCTGCCTTCACGAACGCCTCAGCCGCATCCGCTGTCTCAAAATAAAAGTCTTTGCCGTTATACGTTACCCTCAACCTCGCTGGGTACACCATACCAAACCGTACCCCCTTCTTATACAACGTCGCCTTCACTCGCCCAAACGCCGCTCGTCTTTTTGCCAACTCCACCGTCAAGTCCTGGTAGATCCGGACCGTAGTACCATCCCATAGTATCTCTCGCTTCTGCTTCTCCCAGTTTAACACCTTCTTCTTCATGCAAAGCTTATAGAAGCAGATAATTACTGCCCTTGGCGGCTCGTTCACTTTGTGCTTCGGTCTTAATGACCGATGGGCCTGGTCTAGCTCGTACTGGGAGGGTCTCTCACCCTCCCCCATCAGCACCGCCAACTTCTTAGCGAAGTATTGTGTTGGCCTTGGGCCCTCTGTCCCTTCGGGCAAGCCCACAATTCTCAAATTATGCCGCCTTGAGCAGTTTTCCAAGTCTTCCAGCTTTGCTTGGAGATCTCTATTAATCTCCACAGCCCTCTGCAACTCATCTCCCATCGAGGTGACCTGGTCATTGTGTCGTGACATGGCTTCCTCCACTTCTTTCATCTTCTCGCCCTGCTCTCTCACCTCAGCCAATGCCTTTGCCACCGCCACCTTCAACGGGGCAATTATCGGGGCGATTGCCTCCTCCACCATAACTTCAATGCGGCCGCTGTTTCCTTCTTCCAGGCCTCCATGTGCCTCGCAAACTGTTTTTCTAGCTCCCCCGCCATCACCTCGGTCATCTTCACCACCGTAAATAGTGCGGCCCCGCTTTGCAGTTCGGCTTCCGCCATCCTATCACCACTTTTATTCGTCTTCTCCTTCAGCGGCGACCCTGCGTTGCCTCCTTTCTTCAACGGTGCTTTTTGCGTCCTTTAGAGGCTTATTGTTTTTCATTTTCTTTCTCTTCTCCTCTCTCTCCCTCCACCCTTCTGTCCTTCATCAATCTGAATTATTCTTTTTTTAAAGACAAAGGGGAGGAAAAAAAAACTTCACCAAACTTCTTTAAGTTTCTTTAAACCTTCCAGCTCTCTTCCTTTCCCCTCTGTACTCATCCAGAGCTCCCCTGGGACCAGGTTCCAGCCTTCTTTCTTCCTCCTAGGTGGGAGCCATCCGTTGTGGAACACCGCTCTTACACGGTGCCCTGGACTCGGGCCTGCCTCCTCGGCCTCCTCATAGCTCCGCCCCCACTGCTCTGGCCCCGACGCCGTGCTGGGCCCAGGACCTCAGCCCCCGCCGCCCCAACACCCACACGGGGTTCTTCATCGGTTTTTAAACCGGCCCCGCTGGCTGCTCGCGACGGCCCCAAAGGCCGATGGTAGTCGGGAGGTGCGTCGAAACTCGCGGCCACCGGCGGGTGCTCTTCGCGTTGCGGCCGCCCTGCGCGCGCACGCCACCGGAAGTCAACAAAGGTGCATCTTACACAATCACAAACACCTGCATCACTCCTGACACAAACGTAGCACCACATGCAATGTCACAGCATTTCCAACTCAAGAAATTTGGCCTTTGAATTATGTGGAAATCTGGAACGCACTGCCTGAGAGGGGAGTTGAGGCAGGAAACCTCACAGTCTTTAAAAGTACTTGGATGAGCACTTGAAATGTCATAACATTCAAGCCTATGGGCCAAGTGCTGGGAAGTGGAATTAGTGTAGATTAGAGTCGGTGTTGTTGTCGGTTATAACTTGATGGGCTGAAGGGCCTCTTCTGTACTGTATGATTCTAAAATTACTTCGATGAAATTTCTAAATAAAAAATTAAATCGAGGATATCAAGCGTATCAAACCAGAACTCCTATGTGCTTCTCAAATTTCAAACCGACTGATTTCATCTCATACACAGAACAGATGGTCAGATGTGAACCACAGTTTTGAATCATCTGAATTTGGTTTTACAGATGAGAGGAACTTGGCGTGGAACTCTCTCATTAGCAATGCATCTCCTGACCATCTGTTAATACACAAGCTACCTTACTTCTCCTATTTGTTAGTATTACAGGTGAACTGATACACAAGTAAAGTTGCCAAAAGCAATAAGAAACAATGATGTCACAGAGGCACCTAAGTACACGACATTACAGGAAGAAAAATACCATAATTTGTAGGGCCTCA
The DNA here is from genome assembly GCF_902713615.1 of Scyliorhinus canicula. Classification (NCBI taxonomy): domain Eukaryota; kingdom Metazoa; phylum Chordata; class Chondrichthyes; order Carcharhiniformes; family Scyliorhinidae; genus Scyliorhinus; species Scyliorhinus canicula. The sequence continues at coordinate 274,985,188 of NC_052146.1, read as the reverse complement.
TGTAAAACAGGCACTGTACAAAGGAATGATCACATTTGTAATAATCTATTGAGTCATTAGCTCGGGAAACATTTAAAAAAAACTTCAGATCACGACATTTACTTCTGCAATTAAAGAGTGTTTACACCTCATCCATCCATGGTTAACCCTGATATTCTTCCCTGTCGACTAAGTTCCCCATTCTCAGCAATCCTGTGTGGAAAGATGGAGGTTCTCCAAACTGGCACAGGGAATGATGGAAGACAAGGAAAATTGAGCAGTGTAATAATTCCAGGAGACGCAGGCGAAAAGGAAAAGCATGTTTATTTCCCAATTTAAATAATGCTGCAGTCACGGTGTAAAAAGCAAATGACACAGCCCAGGACTATCAGGAAATGCCAGTTTGGGTTTGGGGCTGGTATTTAGGGCCTGCTGTTGAGCCTCTATAGGGCAAGCATGTGTCCACTCAACACGGAAACTCATATTCCACAAACCCTATGGGGAGATCAATCAGCAATCCCTCGTGGTCTTCATGGGGGTTATAACATCCCTTCCCTGTCAAGTCCGTTTCATCCCTTCACTCCAACTGCAATGGGGCCTCTACCGCCTTTTGGCACTAGACTTAGGGTCTGTGGCAGGTGGAGCCAGATCGAAGGGCGTGAAGCGGACTGGGGTCCTCCACTGCATTGACGAGCGCCTGAGGGTTACGGAAGGGGGCTGTTCCTCGGTGCTTGACTCCAGAGGCAAACCAGTCTCCTCAGCCTCCATCTCAGGTCCTGAGTCCCTACTGTCAGGGAATGACCCCAGAGTCCCCAATGGGCTGAAGCCCTGTGCCGAAGGTGGCTGTGACTGGCGTTGGGGGTGTAGTTTCCTCTGGAGTGAGTTCCCTACTCCTCAGGTGGTCCAGGTGCTTTTTCACTGCCTTTTCTTGGATCTTGACTTTATAGGAGACAGGCCCGGTCTTCACCAACATGATTACAGGGACCCAGCTGGAGCTGTCCCCATACGGGAACAGCATCTCATGTTTTTAATGTCCTCTTGGGCCTCCTGGTATCGTTGTTCCTCTTTTAGCCCTCCTGCTTGGACTCCACCTTCCCTGCCAAATAGGGAAATAGCAGACTCAGCCTGGTTCTTTTTGTCTACTATGTACGTACTGTGTACGTTTCATCGGCCACAGAAAAATACTTTTCACTGTATTTCGGTACATGTGACAATAAATCAAATCAAATCAAAACCATCAATAATTCAGCCAGGGCAACTCCTGTCTTGGCATGTGGCGTAGTTCAGTAGTCAATCATTAATTGAGCCCATGCTTGTGCCCATGGAACCTGCTGGCTGTTTCTTCATTCCATTCTTGAATGGCTGTACCACCCACCATTGGACGACAGATGGTGCAGCATCATTTGGGTGTGCTTGATGCCGTTCAACTTCAAGAACGCCTGGAACTCACCACTGGTAAAGGTGGTACCGTTATCGGGTACAAGGAGCTCTGGTATGCCGTGGGTACAAAAGCTTTGCCGGAGCATTTCTATTGTTGCGTGAGAAGTGGTGCAGGCCACACGATGCACTTCCAACCATTTAGAATGGGTGTTGACTATAATGAGGAACATTGCCCCGAAGAATGGAATGGCAAAGTCTACGTGCATCTACATCCATGGTCTTCCTGTCGATTCCCATAGGTGGAAGGAGGCTGAAGGTGGAAGCTTCTGGTTCTCCTGGCACAAGGAGCATTGATTCACCAAGTCCTCGATATCTGCATCGAGCCCCGGCCACCAAATGTAGCTCCCTTTTTTAAAAATATTTTTATTCAAGGCATTTTCATATATACAAACAGAATCAGAAGAACAGCTGAACAATTTAATCAACAGCAAGCACTCCCCCTCCCCCCCCGGTTCCCCTGCCATCAATCCCTGCTCACATCCCGCCTTCCCCATTTCAACCCCCCCTGTGCACCCTCCCGGAGGCTTCCACCTCCAGGTAAACCAATCAACCAACCCCTCAAGTTGAACTTGACTTTCTCCAGCCTCAGGAATTCTGCCAGATCACTGACCCACACCCCCACTTTCAGTGGCTGCAAGTCCCACCACCTAAATCCACCTCCGGGCTGTCAAGGAAGCAATGGCCAAACACCGGTCTCTCTCACCCACTGGACTCCTGGGTCTTCCGATACCCCAAATATTGCCACCTCTGGACTCAGAGCCACCTCGATCCCCAGAACCGTGGACATCACGTTCGGGAATTCCTGCCAGAACCCCCTCAATCTTCGACCCGCCCGGAACATACGGACATGATTCGTGGGGACCCCCGTACACCACCCACACCTATCCTCCACCCCCTTAAAGAACCTACTAATCCCCGCCACCGTCATATGAGCCCTATTTATCACCTTGAACTGGATAAGGCTTAACCTTGCACACGATGAGGACACGTTTACCCTCCGTAAGGCCGCCACCCACGCTTCGGCCCCAACCTGCCCTCCCAGCTCCTCTTCCCATTTGCCCCAATATCCCCCACCAGGGCTCCCTCCCACTCCATCAACTCCTTATAGACACCTGGCACCTTCCCCTCCCCTATTTCGTCCTTCAATAGCACCTTGTCCTGCAACTCCAGGACCGGCAGCCCAGGAAAGTGGGCACCTCTCTCCTTACAAAGTCCCACCTGCAGGTACCTAAAGCCATTCCCCCTGGGCAACTCATGCACTTCCCCCAGGTCCTCCAACTTTGAAAGTTTGTCCCCTATAAACAAATCGCCAAAGCGCTCAATCCCCCGAAACCTTGCGTCCAGCCATTCCGGTGCAAACCTGTGGTTATTACAAAACGGCGCCCACACCGAGGCAGCCTTCAGCCCAAAAGCTGCCGCCACTGCCCCCACACCCTTAGGGCCAACACCACCACTGGGCCACAGGGTACCTGGTCGGCGAGAAAGTAAAAACATCAACAACAAAGCCCTTAAACACGTACCCCTACACGATGCAGCCTCCATCCGTCCCGGCACCGACCCATTTCCCACGGCCCATTTCCTAACCATAGCAATATTCGTCGCACATTAGTAATTCATCATATTCAACAACGCCAGCTCCACCCCACCCCCTCGCTCCTGCTCCAAGAAAGCCCTCCTAACCCACGTAGCCTTACCCGCACATAGAAATTCAGAGATCATCCGCTTAACCTTCCTAAAAAACGACTTGGGGACGAAGATTGGGAGTTTCTGAAACACAAACAGAAACCTTGGCAGCACCAACATTTTTACTGTTTGCACCAGCCCTGCCAGCAACAGCGGCAGCGCATTCCACCTCTTAAAATCCGCTCTCATCTGCCCCACCAACTGAGCCAGGTTCAGCTTGTGCCACAGGGCCTAGCTCCGCACCACCTGGATACCCAAATACCTAAAACTCGCCCCAAATGTAGCTGCTTGCGAGCAACTTCATCTTGGATACTCCGGGATGACCATTGTGTAACTCCATTAAAATTGTGCACCGATCTGCGTGGGGAGCAACTACCTGGGATCCCCACAGGATAATACCATCTTCACCTGTCTTTTCATGAGGAAGGGCGCCATGTTGTCCGTGGGGTGTCCTTGGACTCTGCAACTGAGGATCATGTGGCGCAACGTAGACAATGTGGGGTGCTTCCGTGTCCAAGCTTTAATCTGTTTTACGGATACTGGCAAGGTATCTGAAAGGTTTTTCATCATTGACTACTTCTTCCAACACCGGCCAACAAGCTAAACTAGTGGGCAGCGAGAGGCAATTCCAAGCAGCCACGTTGGCAATACACCTTCCAGGATGGTGCTTGAGGGAGTTTTCATAGGCTGCCAGTAACAAGGCCCAATTTTGGATCCAAGCTGAGGCGATGGGAGAATTGCTCTGTCTTATTTTGAAAAGTCCCAGCAAAGACTGGTCATCTGTTATGATTACAAAATGTCAGCCGTAGACATACTGGGAGAACTTTTCGCACAAAAAATGACTGGCAGCCCTTCCTTTCCAATCTGTAAATAACACTGCTCAGGGTGCTGGATGTGTATGGAATGGGACTCTCTGTACTATTGTACCATCGATATCAGAGGACTATATCGACTCCATATGGAGAGGCATTATACGCCAGTATTATTTATTTCAAGGGTCGGAGTGGGCCAGTTATTTGAGAAAAGCCATTGCCATTTTATGTTCATGAAGGCTGCATCCTACGGTGCCTGCCATAATCATCTTTGATGTTTTTTCAGTAACATGTGCAGGGGTCACAATAAAGCGGCCAAATTTGTGATATTTTCCCATAGTAATTTATCAGATCTAAAAACGATTTAAACTCTGTTGTACTTCGCGAAGTCAGTGCCTGCTTGATGGCCTTGACTTTTCCTCCACAGGATGTAGGCCTTTCCTATCTACTCAGTACCCTAGATAGATCATGTTGCCCACCTGGTTAAGACACATGCCTCAATTGGAAAATTATCTCAAGACCTCCTCTAGGTTTGTTCATTGCTGGAGTTCAGTGGCCCTATGATTAACATGCCGTCGTGATATAGAGATTCATGGAATTTACAGTACAGAAGGCCAATCGGCCCATCGAATCTGCACCGGCTCTTGGAAAGAGCACCCTACTTAAGCACTCACCTCCACCCTATCCCTGTAACCCAGTAACTCCACCCCACCTTTTCGGACACATAGGGGCAATTTAGCATGACAATCCACCTAACCTGCACATCTTTAGACAGTGGGTGGAAACCGGAGCACCTGGAGGAAAGCCACGCAGATACAAGGAGAAAGTGCAAACTCCACACAGAAAGTCACCTAAGGCCAGAATTAAACCTGGGACCCTAGAGCTGGGAGGCAGCAGTGCTAACCATTGTGCTAGACTAGAGACTATTTTCCATGAGATGCTGAAAGTTGGCACATGCCAACGAGACACCAAGGACAGGCATGTCCTTTTGTACAGACCCTTATGGATGATAATTGTAATGTACTTTCTGGACGTTTCATCTATGGGTAGCACGGTGTCACAGTGGTCAGCACTGTTGCTTCACAGCGTCAGGACCTGGATTCGATTCCTGGCTGGATCACTGTCAGTGCGGAGTCTGCACATTCTCCCCGTGTCTGCGTGGGTTTCCTCTGGGCGCTCCGGTTTCCTCCCACAAGTCCCCAAGGCGTGCTTGTTAGGCGAATTGGACATTCTGAATTCTCCCTCATTGTACGAACAGGCGTGTAGCGTGGCGACTAGGGGATTTTCACAATAACTTCATTGCAGTGTTAACGTAAGCCTCCTTGTGACACTATTAAAAATTATTATTATTATTAGTTCGAGTAGGCATGGCTCATATCCAGTTTTGGGAAAGTTTGACCACCTGCCAATTTGGCGTGCAAATCCTCTATGGATTATTGATAAGCTTCTATCAGGTTTCCCCTCAGCCTCCGACTCTCTAGGGACAACAGTTTATTCAATCTCTCTTCATAGCTAATACCCTCCATACCAGGCAACATCGCGGTAAACCTTTTCTATACTCTCTCCAAAGCCTCCACGTCCTTGTGGTAGTGTGGTGACCAGAACTGGACACAGTATTCCACATGTGGCCTAACCAATGTTCTATATAACTGTAACATAATTTTCAAGCTTTTATACTCGATACCCCGCCCTATGAAGGAAAGCATGCCATATGCTTTCTTTACCACCATTTCCACCTGTGATGCCACTTTTAAGGATCTGTGGACATGCACACCCAGTTCTCTCTGTGCACCTGATGGTTCTGCCATTTTATAGCTCCCACCTGAATTTGATCTACCAAAATGCATCGCCTCGCATTTGTCCGGGTTAAATTCGCCAATGTAATAATTCCAGCAAGTGCAAACTAAAAGGCAAAGCAGGTTTCTTTCCCAATTTAAATAAAGCCCAGTGTACAAAAGTCCCAGCCTGGCACTATCGGGAATTGCTGGCCCAGGATCTGGGGGTCGATTGACTGGCCAACATCTCTCCAGTTCCTGCAACAACAGTGCTGCAGTGGCTGAGAGAGGAACTGCATGGAGGTGCCTGAGGCAAAGGCAGGGACTTTCTGGCCCCTCCCCCATGGTTGGTTTATTGGCAGCAGAGGCAGCTCGCCATTGACCTACAGTGGATTCTCCCAGAGTGCCAAAGTCAACGGTCAGTTGCGTCACTCACAGCTGGGCCACCAGAGAACCGGCGGGAGTGTAAAATCCCACCGGCAGGAAAATCCCAGTGAAAGTCCCGGGAACCGGAGACCCAGGTAAATGTGAGGGGTCCCAGGGGAAAGGCCGGTTGGGAAGGAGGTCCGGAGGTCTTTTAGCCAGGGCACCCCTAATCAGAAGGGGGCCTCTGATGAAGGCCTCCCCCCCACCCACCCCTCCCCAAGATCTAACTCTCTTTATTTTCATGATGTAGAAGTGCTGGTGTTGGATTGGGGTGGGCACAGTAAACAGTCTTCCAGCACCAGGTTAAAGTCCAACTGGTTCATTTGGAAACACTAGCTTTCGGAGCGAAGCTCCTTCATCAGCGGAGTGAAGAGGTAGGTTACACAAATACAGTATATATAGACAAAGCCAATGATGCAAGCTGATACTTTGCAGTATTTGCAGGTAATTAAGTCTTTACAGGTTCAGATGGTGCGACTGGAGAGAGGGTTTATCACAGGTTAAAAAGGTGTGAAGTATCTCAAGCCAGGACAGTTGGTAGGATTTGCAAGCCCAGGCCAGGGGTTAAATGTAGTGAGACATGAATCCAAGATGCTGGTTGCGGCCGCATTCATGCATGCGAAACGTGGCTATCAATTTCTGCTCGGCGATTCTGCGTTGTCGTGCGTCCTGAAGACCACCTTGGAGAACACTTACCCGAAGATCAGAGGCTGAATGCCCTTGACTGTCCAACTGGAAGGGAACATTCCTGCCTGGCGATTGTCACGCGATGTCCGGTCATCCTTTGTCGCCTGGTCTCGCCAATGTACCACGCTTCGGGACATCCTATCCTGCAGCGTTTGAGGTAGACAACGTTGGCCGAGTCTCACGAGTATGTTTATTTTCAGGTTTCCCACATGGAGTTTCAACCCGCTCATCAACCTAAAAATGAGGCAGGGCAGGAAACGCAATTCCTTTAGAGATCACTGCGGGCGGAAACCCGGAAGAAATCTCTTTCCTGCAATTTCACCCCCCCCCCAAAGCCCCCATGGAAATGTGTGATATATGCTGTACATCCATGATAAATGCACACTAAATTTGACAGAAAAAGTTAGGGATTTTCCATTCCAATACAGATACATTTTTAAATGCAGATTAAATCTTAATCGCTGCTCAACAACATCTCGAGCATCAAAAAGTAGCTTTGACAAGTACGGAATCCTGTTTCTTTATATTTCAATTATTGTTGGAGATGTAAAAAAAATATATTTTTTCAACTTTTTCTTTCCATCTCTTTTATAAAACCATAAGACAAAGGAGCAGAAGTAGGCCATTCGGCCCATTGGGTCTGTTCCACCATACAATGAGATCATGCCTGATTTGATAATAATCCTCAATTCCACTTTCCTGCCTTATCCCCATAATCCTTGGTTCCTTTACCGATTAAAAATCTATCTCCGCCTTGAACATAGTTATCGACCCAGTCTTTACAGCTCTATGAGGTAGAAATCCCCAGATCCACTACCCTCAGGTAGGAAATTCCTACTCATCGCTCTCTTGAATGATGACCCCTTACTCTTAGATTCTGCCCTCTGGTCCTAGACTCTCCACAAGATGAAACAACCTCTCAGCATTTGCTTTCTCAAGCCCCCTCATAATCTTACATGTCTCAATAAGATAGTCTCTCATTCTTCTAAACTCCAATGAGTACAGGCCCCAACCTACTCAACCTCTCCTCATAAGAATATCCCTCCATGCCCGGGATCAACCAAGTGAACCTTCTCTGGATTGCCTCTAATGTCAGTACATCTTTCCTCAGATAAGGGGACCAAATTGCTCGCAGCGTTCCAGTTATGGTCTAACTAGTGCCCTGTATAGTTTTAGCAAAATATCCTTACTTTTATACTCTTTTCCCTTTGAAATAAAGGCCAACATTCCATTTGCCTTCCCTATGACCTGCTATTACCTTTCGTGTGACTTGGGTTTAAAAGTGTAAGTGTGTGTATGAATGCTGAGTGAGGACAAGATCTTGTTTCGAAGTGACAACTGTCATGTTCAAACAGCTCTTCAAAATTCACGGCACAGATTCATATCCCAAGAACAAGGACCGGGATTCTCCCCTACCCGGCGGAGTCGGGGGTCCCGGCGGGACGGAGTGGCATGAGCCATTCCGGCATAGGGCCTCCCCAAAGATGTGGAATTCTCCGCACCTTTAGGTGCCAAGCCCTCACATTGAGGGGCTAGGCCCACGCTGGAGAGGCTCCCACTCCGCCGGCCGGCGCGAATGGCCTTTGGCGCCCTGCCAGCCGGGGCCAAATGGCCTTTGCCGGCCGGCGGAAGTCCCGCATGCGCCGGTGTGTCAGCGGCTGCTGACATCAAACGGCGCATGCGCAGGGGAGGGGGTCTCTTCCGCCCCCACCATGGTGAAGGCCATGGCGGGGCGGAAGAAAAAGAGTGCCCCCACGGCACAGACCCGCCCGCCAATCGGTGGGCCTGATCGCGGGCCAGGCCACCGCGGGGGCACCCCCCCCGGGTCAGATCGCCCCGCGCCCCCCCCCCCAGGACCCTGGCGCCCACCTGCACCGTCAATCCCACGGTACCAGAGGTGGTTTAAACCACGACGGCGGGAGAGGCCTGTCAGCATCGGGTCTTCGGCCCATCGCAGGCAGGAGAATCGCCGCGGGGGCCCGCCGACCGGCGCGGCGCATTTCCCGCCCCATCCGAATTTCGGGGGGGGGGGGGGTAGAATTCAGGACCCGGCGGGCCGGGGGGGTTCGGAGTATTCCGCCGCTGCTCTTGATTGAGATGTCATGGACTGCTGCCATCTGTGAAACTGTATCCCAGTGTGACCCATCGTATTCAGGCTGCGAGATTAACTGCTTTCTGACCGTAATATCACAGCGCTGGAAATTTAAATTATAAAACAGAACTTGCAGGAATTCTTCCATCCTGTATATGATTCTCTAATATTTGACTTTGTGCAGTCCATTCAAACCACTTTATTCACCAATAAAAGTTAGAGCAAAGTCGCGGAGCTTCACGTTCCCGCTAAATATGTACAAGTAGATAGCTGGAATACACGAGTAGAAGATTCGATCATAAAAGCTCTCCATCCTCCTTACCTGAATCAGCCTCGTGAAAATCGGGGAAAGTGAGGTGAACAGCGCTCCGTTTCTCAGCCACTGTGCCCTCAGCTACACTACTCTGAACAGTGCTCCGTTTGTCAGTGAGAGCTCCCTCAGCTAGACTGCTTTCTTTGTCACAATCGCTGTAAAGAAAAGCAGAGAGATTTGATCACAGGGCTGGCAGCGTGATGTTGTTTTCTTATTTTTAATCTTTCCCTTTCTAGGGCAGTTTTTAAAAAAAAGACATAAAAGCAAATTAATGAGGATATTGAAATCTGAAACAAAAACAGAAAATACTGGACCATCTCAGCAGATCTGACAGCATCTGTGGAGAGAGACGGGAGCTAGAGTTTTGGGTTAATCACCCCTATTTACATTCCTTTTGCCTTTCAGTCCTTTACATGTTTGTCAACCTCCACCCACCGCTGGCACCCTATCCAACACCACTGCACTACTCCACCCCCCCCCCCCCCCCCCCCCTTCCCATGATAGTATAAATCTGCCTGCTGAGGTTGTCCAGTATTTTCCATTTATTCATTTCCCTGGTGACTTCCAGTATCTTGTCCAAGCGGCCATTCTTCATGAGTGAGCACAGTTAATTCAACTACTGGTGAGGAGAGAGGGATAAAACTGCACAACTGAGCCATATACTGTATCCATTCATATGCACTTATTAGCCAGGTTTTCTGGGTAGCAAATAGTATTGGGAACAGCTACTAACTTTTCCCCTCTCTCGCTTGGATTATGGAGCTCAATTATAACTCCTGTTTCTTAGACGGGTCATAGTTGCAGATTGAGCACAAATCAAGGATTGATCCTGAGGGTGTATTGACCTGAATGCCATGTAATGCAGTTACCTACTGAACCACGTGAAGTGTCTTAACACCAATTCAATAACCTTAGTCAATCGCCAATAGGAGCTCCACTGCCCAAGTGTCACTTCCCATTACCAAGTGTACGCCTTTGTAATAGCTTGATCTGCCTGCTATAAGTGATGAATAAACAACAGGCATTTCTAAGGCTAAATAAAGGAGAAACACACAAGAATATATGTAATAGAAGCAGAAGTAGGTCATTCAGCCTCTTGAACCTGCTCCACAATTCAATAAGATTATGGCTGGCCTGCTATTGTTTATAATTCTATATTCCTATCTACTCCCAAAAACCTTTGATTCCCTTGTCTAACAAGAATCTGCCTACCTCTGCCTTAAAAATATTCAATGACCCCACCTCCACTATCTTCTGCTAGTTCTGGACTCGCCCAAAAGAGAAAACATCCTTTCCACGTCCACCTCATCAAGACCATTCAGGATCTTATATATTTCAATCACGTCACCCCTCACTTTTCTAAACTCAAGTGGAAATAAGTCCAACCTGTCTAACCTTTCCTCACAAGGCAACTCACTCATTCCATGTATCAAACTAGTAAACCTCTGCTGAATTGCCTCCAATGCATTTATATCCTTCGTAAGTAAGGATACCAAACCTGCGCACAGTATTTGAGACGTGTTCTCACCAATTCCCTGTATAACTGAAGCATAGCATCCTTACTTTTATGTTAAAGTCCTCTCATAATGAAGGATAGCTTTCTAAGGATAGTCTTCTTAATTACTTGCTGTATCTGCATAGTAACATTCTGTGATTCATGCACTAAAAACCTCTAGATCCCTCTGCACCTCTGAATTCTGCAGTAGTTCTTCATTTAATTAATACTCTGCTTTGTTATTCTTCCTGCCAAAGTGAACGACTTCACATTTTCCTACATTGTACACGCTGGAAAAGAAAGGATCAGGAAGTAATTTTAAAGGTTATCTATGAATGGCGGGTATGTGTACAACAGATCAATGTGATGTATCCAGTGTGTGGGAGAAGAGGACTGATGTGCTTTCCATTTTTCTGTACTAGTTTACTTCTCATTTTCAGCCTACAAGGCTAGCTAGTAGCAATGCAAAAAAGAGTGCCAAATGTGTACGTCCTTCCCTCCCTGTCAGTACACAGCCTCATCATTTGAAAATCCTCAGCTTTGTGTCAAGGTGACATACAGAAGTTGGGTTCCTCATGGCTCCAGGCGAAAGCTTATTTCAAAGGAACTCAGAGGAGGTTTGGCCCCCAGACATAGTGTGCAGACCGACTGACAATTCAACACACCCTGGCACTCATGAACCAAACTCCCAGCAATGGGCAAATGGCACCCTTGATGGCTAAGGGAGTAAACCATGACTAAAAATCTGGAGTGGACCCCAAAGGAGGAATGTAACCTTTCCAGAAAATCCTGCAACCAAGTTGGTGCCAAAAACAGTACTTTGCATTCCTTTGGACTCAACTGGAGAGGTTGAGAGGGGGACCCTGACCTTTGCGCAGTCTCCTTAAATTTTAGCCAGGTTTGTACCCGAGAGAGGGCACTCAATCTTTCTGCAGACCATAAACACAACAGCAGTTACAAGTGCTAACTTGTTTGACAGTGGGAGAGACCATCATGTCCCACTGGTCAGCCACTGCCCATCTCAAGTTGGGCGCCTCAAGTCCCTGACGAGAAAAGTATTGACCTGCCATGGTCCATCTGCTTCAATGGTTGCTTGGAACTCTGCTCAATAAGTGGACTCAATCCACCATAACAAACAAACATTCAAAAATATAAAGAAAGAAGATGGCAACTCTTAGAGAGGCAAGCTAGACCGTCAGGACAATGTGCATGAGATTGACAGCCAACTTGCAACTGGTTGATAATGCTCACAAGACTGCCATAATCAATGTGAGAAGTTGATAGGCTGAGCACTGACATAGCTTTTCCTGAGAAGAGACCAGGCTCAATGCGAATGGACCAGTGAAAGAAAATAAATTACATGGCTATCTGAGAGGGGAAGAGTTCAGAGGAACTGCGTGAGCAAGATGTCGGGTGAGATTCTCTGGTTTTCCTATAGAGTATTTCCCAGCAATGAGGGGGGGGGGGGGCGACCTGCCACTGGCGGGATCTTCAGATCTAGCAGCTGTCAAGGGGATTTCCACCCTACGCCACTGGAAATCCCACGGCGGGGGCAGGGGTGGGTTGGCTGGACCAGAAGATCCCACCGACATAAACAGCCGTCTCAACCGTAGTCTTAATTTTAAGGACACCGGAATACATCCCCCCCCCCCCCCCCCCCCCCCCACTCCCAACCCTCCAAATTGGTTCAGAGCATGTTCCATCTTCTCGAATAGGGCTAGTGAACCTGATGAGTATCTCTCCTCCCATGCTGTGCTCCACCACAGAGCTGAAAGACCTGCTCTCTGAGGAGTTGGCACTGATATCAGCAGAATGACAAAGTCAGAACATCTTTGCCTACTGGGAGATATAAATGCAAGATTGGGTGCAGACCACCCTTCTGCCTCGGACATCATAGCCTTGGAAAGATAAATGAGAATTGACTGAGAGTAGCTTTGCTGCTACCACGAGCTTTATATAACCATCTTCTTTCTGAACAACCCATGTGACAAGGTGTCCTAGTGACATCCAAGATCAGGCCACTGGCACCAGCTGTAATTGATCATCACCAAATGTGACTCTCTTACAGGATTCTCAACACACACAGCTACCACAACGCTGACTGTGATACTGATCACTTCCTGGAATCAGGATAAAGACGCAACTCTTGAAGTTTTTTATTTAAAGTAAACATGCTGCCCTCATATCATCGTCAGCCATTCTGCCAACTCAGATAAAAACCAACAGTTCCTCAACTTAATTGAACAGTGACCTTTGGCATTCCCACAATGGGTGCAGAAATGAGGTGGGGACAAACGTACACCAGGTCCTCATGAGAGAGTCGTTCTACACTGGCGATGCCACACTAGCATTCCATAAGACCACAGTCTTATCATTGAAGAAGACTGAGTGACCTTCAGAGATTGTGTACTCCACTGCTCGAGAGACAAAGAACAAATAAAAGCACAGGACAAGAACAGGCCCTTCGACCCTCCAAGCCTGCGCTCACCATGCTGCCCGTCTGACCTAAAACCTTCTACGCATCCGGGGTCTGTATCCCTCTATTCCCTTCCTATTCATGTATTTGTCAAGACGCCCCTTAAACGTCACTATTAGACTTGCTTGCACCACCTCTTCCAGCAGTGAGTTCCAGACACTCACTAACCTGTGTAAAAAAACTTCCCTCACACATCTCTAAACTTTGCCCCTCGCACCTTAAACCTATGCCCCCTAGTAATTGACTCTTCCACCATGGAAAAAAGCTTCTGACTATCCACTCTGTCCATGCCCCTTAGGATTTTGTAAACTTCTATCAGATCGCCCGTCAACCTCTGCCATTTCAGTGAGAACAAACCAAGTTTATCCAACCTCTCCTCATAGCTAATGCCTTCCACACCAGGCAACATCCTGGTAAATCTCTTCTGTACTATCTCCGGAGCCTCCACATCCTTCTGGCAGTCTGGTGACCAGAATTGAACACTATACTCCAAGTGTGGCCTAATTAAGGTTCTGTACAGCTGCAGCATGACTTGCTAATTTTTATACTCAATGCCCCGGCCAATGAAGGTAAGCATGTGTTGCCGCTTTCAGTGACCTGTAGCCCTGTGCACCAGATCCCTCTGCCTGTCAATACTCTTAAGGGTTCTACCATTTACTGTATATTTCCCATCTGTATTAAGACCATCCAAAATGCATTACCTCACATTTGTCCGGATTAAACTCCACCTGCCATCTCTCCACCCAAACTATATCCTGCTTCATCCTCTGACAGTCCTCATCATTATCGTAATTCCACCACAATTTGTGTCATCCGCAAACTTACTAATCAGACCAGTTACATTTCCCTCCAAATCATTTATATATACTATAAACAGCAAAGGTCCCAGCGCTGATCCCTGCGGAACACCACTAGTCACAGTGCTCCAATCATAAAAGCACCTTTCCACTGTTGCCTTCTGTCTTCAATGACCGAGCCGGTTCTGTATCCATCTTGCCAACTCACCTCTGATCCTGTGTGACTTCACATTCTGCACCAGTCTGTACCTTGTCAAAGGCCGTACTGAAGTCCATGTAGACAACATCCACTGTCCTACTTTCTTCAATCATCTTTGTCACTTCCTTGAAAAACTTGATCAGGTTAGTGAGACACGACCTCTCCTTCACAAAACCATGCTGTCACTTCGCTAATCTGTGCACTTGCTTCCAAAAGGAAGTAAATCCTGTATCGAAGAATCTGACATAAGGCTCACCGGCCTGTAATTACCTGGATTATCCTTACTACCCTTCATAAACAAACAAACAATATTAGCTATTCTCCAGCCATCTGGGACCTCACCTATAGCCAGTGAGGATACAAAGATTTCTATCAAGTCCCCAGCAATTTCCCCCCTTGCCTCCCTCAGTATTCTGGGGTTGATCCCATCAGGGTATGGGGATTTATCTACCTTAATGTTTTTCAAGATGCCCAGCACCTCCTCCTTTTTGACCTCAATATGACCCAGACTATCTAAACACCCTTCCTCAATCTCACCCATTTCCTCTGGCTCCGTGCATAGATTCCCTCCCCTGTCCTTGAGTGGGCCAACCCTTTCCCTGGCTACCCACGTGCTTTCTATATATGTATAAAAAGCCTTGGGATTTTCCTTAATCCTGTTTGCCAATCACATTTTGTCACCCATTTTAGCCCTCCTGACTCCTTGCTAAAGTTCCTTTCTACTTTGCTTATATTCCCCACAGGGTTTGTCTGTTCCCAGCCTTCTAGCCCTAACAAATGCTTCCTTTTTCTTTTTGACTGGGCTCACACTATCCCTCGTTATCCAAGGTTCCTGAAACTTGCCATACTTATCCTTCTTCCTGACAGGAACATGCCAGTCCTGAATGTCTATCAACTGACAGGATATGAAAGCCTCCCACATGCTAGATGTTGATTTACCCTCAAACATCCACTCCAAGCTACATTCTTCAGTTCCTGCCTAATATTGTTATAATTAGCCTCCCCCCAATTTAGCACCTTCGCCTGAGGACTACTCTTATCTTTATCTAACAGTACCTTAAAACTTAGTGAATTATAGTCACTGTTCTCGAAATGCTCCCGTACTGAATCTTCAACCACCTGGCAGGGCTCATTGTCCAATATTAGGTCCAGTATGGCCCCTTCCCTACTTGGACTATCTACATATTGTTTCAAGAAGCCCTCCTGGATGCTCCTTACAAACTCTACCCCATCCAAGACCCTAGCACTAAGTGAGTCCCAGTCAATATAGGGGAAGTTAAAATCACCCACCACAACCCTGTTGCTTTTACACCTTACCAAAATCTGCCTACATATCATGGTGGCTGTTTGGAGGCTTGTAGTAAACCTCAAACATTGTCACTGCACCCTTCCTATTCCTGAGTTCTACCCATATTGCCTCGCTGCATGAGCCGTCTTGAGATGTCCTCCTGCAGTCGATATTCTCCTTAACCAGTAGTGCAATTCCTCCACCCCTTTCACATCCCCTTCTATCCTGTCTGAAACATCTAAATCCTGGAACGTTTACCTGCGAATCCTGTTCCTTTCTCAGCAATTCTCTGTAATGGCAACAATATCATAGTTCCAAGTACTAATCCAAGCTCTACGTTCATCTGCCTTACCGGTTATACTTCTCGCATTGAAACAAATGCGCTTCAGACCACCAGTCCAGCTGTGTTCAGCAACATCTCCCTGCCTGCTCTTTCTCTGAGTCTTACTGGCTCTATTCTCTGGTTCTTCCTCAGTTATTTCACCTTCTGACCTATTGCCCTGGTCCCCACCCCCCTGGCACACTAGTTTAAACTCTCCCGTGGGACACCAGCAAACCTCGCAGCCAGGATATTTATGGATCTCCAGTTTAGATGCAACCCGTCCTTCTTGTACAGGTCCCACTGGAAGAGATCCCAATGGTCCAGGTATCTGAAACCCTCCCTCCTACACTAGCTGTTTAGCCATGTGTTAAGTTGTACTATCTTCCTATTTCTATCCTCACTGGCGTGTGGCACAGGGAGTAATCCCGAGATTACAACACTAGAGGTCCTGATTTTTAACTTTCTACCTAACTCCCTGAACTCCTGCTGCAGGACCTCATCACTCTATCTGCCTATGTCATTAGTACCAATATGTAGCACGACCTTTGGCTGTTCACCCTCCCTCTCCAGAATTTCCCCTATCCGTTCAGAGACATCCTGGACCTGGGTACGAGGGAGACAACATAGCACCCTTAGAGTCTCTTTCACGACCACAGAAATGCCTATCTGTGCCCCTGACTATAGAGTCCCCTATAAATATTGTTCTTCTGCGCTTTGTCCGTCCCTGCTTAACAACAGCCATGGTGCCACAGCTTTGGCTGCTGCTGCTATTTTCCCAATAGGCCACCCCCCGAAAAGTATCCAAAGCGGTATACCTGTTAGAGAGGGGAACAGTCACAGGGGATTCCTGCACTGACTCCCTGCCCCTTCTCACAGTCACCCATCTATCTTCCTTCATCTTGGGTTTAACCACGTCTCTAAAACTTTTTGCCTATGACGCTTTCCGCCACCTGCATGCTCCTAAGTGTATCCAAATGCTCCTTTAACCGATCCATACAGTCTGTGAGGGGCTGCAATTGGGTGCACGTCCTGCCGATGTGGTTGTCCGGAATGCTAGAAGCTTCACGGACTTCCCACATCTTGTAGGTGAAGCATTTTACCCCCCTAACTATAAATGTAAAATGCTAAATAGAATAATTCCCACCTCTGGTTTAGATATCCCTCTTCTTATGATGAAGTAATTATTAATTAGGTTTAATTTGATTAACAATGTTTTATTTTCAAATTGAGAGCCGATTCCCTACCAGCCAATCAGGTCACAGCTTCCCAGTGTTGTCACTTTTTCAGTTGTTTTCACCTGAGGTCAGTAACTCTGTTTTCTCACCGGCTAGAACTCCGCCCTCTGACTCTGCTCCCAGTCAGCAGCACTCTTTGTAAATTCCCGGCTTCCCTCATGCTCTTTGAAGACAGGTAGGAAATGAAGGGAGCACCTCACTCCCTCCTCACCAAATCCCACTTTCATACTCTAACGCTTGACCTATGTTTCGTACGCACTGAAAGGTTGGTGGAAACGGTGAGGTGATCCAGAAACAACTGGAGGAGATACAGGGTTTACCTCAGTGATAATTCATCCCTATCCAAGCGCGATACCTCCCAAGACGTCAGTAGGACTGTCCAATGCATGCTCAGAGAGATGCAAACTACTTGGTTAAATCAGAAAGGAGATGAAAGTCATATGCAGACCACCAAGACTGTTAGAGATTCTACAATGCTCCGATATTACATGCCCTAGTCTACTAGTTCTTCATCAATTCTTGGTGCCGAAGAGTCAACACTGTTCACAGGAACTACCCAAATTCTAGAGCACTTGGGTGGAACACTTAGAACCATAGAAATGATGGAGCACAGAAGGGAGCCATTCAGCCCATCTTGAGCATGCCAACCCAAAGACACCCGGGTGCCCTTCCTAATCCCATCTTCCTGAACATGGCCCCCACCCCTGCTGCAACAGAATTTAAGGTGGAGTTGCAGGTACTTTTAAAAAAAGTTTAGGGTCTCTGCCTCCACCACCAACTCAGGCAACGAATTCCAGGCTGCCACCATCCTCTGTGGAAAGGTTTTTTTTCATGTCCCCTCTAATCCTTCTGTCACTTAGCTTGAAACAATGGCCCCTGGTTTTTGAACTCGCTGCCAAGCAAAATAGGCTCCTCCTATCTACTCCGTAAAGCTCACAATTTGTATACCTCAATCAGGTCACTCCTTAGCCTTCTCGATTCCAAGGTAAACAACCCAAATCTCTCCTCATAGCTAAGCCAACTTTGGATCCAAATCGCCACTGTATCCCATGGGCTTTTACTTTTTTGACCAGTCTCCCATGTGGGACCGTGCCAAATGTCTTACTAAACTCCAAATAGACAACATCCACTACACTACCCTCATCGATCCTCCTCATCACTTCCTCAAAGAATTCAATAAAATTTGTACGGCATGACTTTCCCTTAACAAAGCCAGGCTGACTATCCCTGACTGGTCCATGCCTTTTTAAGTGACAGTTTATTCAATCTCTCAGGATTGATTCCAACAATTTGCCCACCACCGAAATAAGACTAACCGGCCTATAATTGTTTGTCATTTCCTTCATAACCTTCTTGAGCAACAAAACCACATTTGCATTCCTCTAGTCCTCCAGCACCTCCCCCGTGTCTAATGAAGATTGGAGGATAATCCTCAGACCATCTGCTATTTCCTCCCTGACCTCCTTCAACGTCCTCGGAAACAACCCATCCAACCCTGACAACTTATCCACTTTCAAGGATTCCAACACCTCTAACACTCCATCTCTCATTCTGATTATTTAATCCAATATTTCACACTGCTCCTCTTGGATTACTATATCTACATCACCCTTAAACAATTGTTTAAAACTCTTTCCATACCCTCTGCATCTTCACACAAGTTCCACTCTTTATCCCTGTTTCCTGAACTACCCTTTTGCGCTTTATATACTGGTAAAATGTCTTTGGGTTTTCTTTAATCTTGCTTGCTAATATTTTTTCATGTCCTCTCTTTGATTTCCTTATTTCTTTTTTTACTTGATCCATGTATTTTCTATACTCCTCCAGGCTATCTGCAGTGTTTAGGTTTTCGTGACTATCATAAGCTTTCTTTTTCTCTTTAATCCTCCCCTGTATTTTTCTAAACAACCATGGGGGTCTAGATTTGGCAGTACCATTCCTATTTTTGAAGGGGAGCCGTCTCACCTATTACTGCTTCCCACTGGTTTACCACTAATTTATCCTTTAGCAGGGCTCAGATAGCTCAGTCGGGCCTTTTAATCTGAGGGTCCAGGGTTCAAGTCCCTGTTCGGGCAATGCGTTTTAGTGAGCAGCACAGTAGCACAGCGGCTAGCACAGTTGCCTCACAGCTCCAGGATCCCAGGTTCGATTCCCAGCTTGGGTCCCTGTCTGTGCAGATGCTGCACATTTGCCCGTCTCCTCCCCCCTCCCCCCCCCCCCCCCCCCCCCCCCACTACATCGTGAACTCCGCTACTGGCGGCCGGCGGTGACCATTCCCCCTTACATAATTGTATTGTTCCCCCATCAGCTAAAAAAGGTTGTTGATCTGCAGTTACTATTTCATCGCATATTGCAGAAGAATGCCTTATATACATCAAAGTGCTGGAACACATCCACAAGCCATACTACAAACCCAGCAACTGGTTAAAACATATTGTGCTTCAAAGGATACGAGAGGTTTGCCTTTTCTGTGAAGTACTAGTGACAGAACCTACCTGAAGTGTGAAGCATGTGCTATCTGCCACATGTTTAACATGTCTTTGCAGGATTCAAGAGCTTCCTCAGGTCCTTTGTGAACTGCCTCAAGTTTGACTTTTGTAAATAGTAAACTACAAAAAGAGAAAATAAAACATAAGTATTAATTACTTGCATGGAATACACCATCATGAAATACATATTCTCGTGATTGACTTCAGCCAAGTAGAACAGATAGTGGAATTACATTTCTTTTCCCTTCAAAGTATCAGACAAATTAAATTATTCCAAGTAGGAAAGGGCTGTGCAGTGAATTAGGTAATGGCTGTGTTTCTTTGTGAAGTGGTTGAAATCCTGCCCAATTTGACAGGATGAAAGTTTCCCCTCTTATTTGATCTGACTGAAGTGTATAAAATTCTAACCGGGGTGGACAGGCGAGGTACAGGGGGGAGGTTCCGCTGGTTGGGGGATCTAGAACCAGAAGGTCCTGGGTGCGATTCTTCCAAAACATTTCTAAGTGTGATAGCAAGAGGGAACTGCAATGAGCTTCCCGACGCTCGGCCCGGCGAGATCATCACCGTGATACAACGTTAATTGGTCCACTTAAGGAGGCCCCAGGGGCTTCACACCACAAATGAAGGCTCACCAGCTGATTCGCCGGGATCGCGCTTGCATAGCCAACCCCACTGAACTCGCAGCCATGGGGCCGGGACGATCGGCTGCACAATTCGGGGACGCAGACCGTGGGTGGCTCTTGGAGGCGGTCGAGGCCAAAAGGGATGTCCTGTTCCCCCCAGGGTCCCAGAGGTTGAGCCACTTGGCAGCCAGTGCTGCCTGGGATGAAGTGTCAACTCGCGATACGTTAGCATTGCCCCCCCCCCCCCCCGCCCCCCCTTTCCCCCCACGTGGACCACGCATGCGTTCAACGATGCCCTCTCTGTGTCTTCGCAGGAGAAGTTGTCTCACAATCGTCGGGAGTGGGCCCAGACTGATGGCAGGGTGCCAGACATTAGAATCCTCACCACTTTTAAGGAACAGGCCCTGGAAGTTACAGGGGTGGCGGAGGACAGAACGTTCACCAAGGACAGAACGATCACCGATGTGGAGGTCGGCGCACGCGTCAGAGGTTAGGTTCCACCGGGCCCACCCAGATGGACTGTCACACATGAGTTGTTACTGCCATACCAAATGACCCATCCGTCCCACTGACCACATATCCATTCTCCCACAGGTCTTCTAGCTGACGACGCCAACCAACCGGGGATTTTTCCCCACACTGCCCACCATGAGGAGGAGAGCTCCGAGGATGCCACCATCGACGTGTCACAGTGGTCATCCCCAACCGGAGAGACATGCACCTCAATGGGCAACATTAGTGGACAGGCTTCTGGGGCACATTCTGATGAGCATTACACAGTTGCTGATGCACATCCGGTGGAGGCAGAAACCTCCAGGCAAGACAGCAGTCAGAGGGTTGCTGTATCCCAGGTCCCAGCTGGATCCCAGTCAGATTCTGAGCGTCTGGACTAGGCTACCCCAGAGTTGATGGAGATGTTAGGCAACGGGGGCAGGAGATGTCACCGGCAATGCATGGCAGTGAGGCCACACAGCTAGGGTGTCGCCTGCAGTGGAGAGTCTGGTGAACAATGTCAGTAGCATTTGTGAAGGTGCCCAAGGCAGTTGGTGATGGCCATGGCTGAGGGCCCAGGTAGACTATCCGACTCGATGAAGGGCATGACCCAGTACCAGGATGACCTTGCTGAGGGACATGTCCCGGTCTCAGATGTGAATGGGCGAGGCACTGCGGAGCTTGCCCCAGTTGTAGGTGGGCATTGCTGAGGTTCTGCAGAGCATGGCCCAATCGCTGAGGTGCATCGCTGAGGGCGTCAACACCGTGGTGCAGACACTGGGGAGCTACCAGGGCTGGCAGAGCCAGATGACGTGGGGGCAGCTGGGGCTCAAACCAGCTGCCCCTCCATCTCAAAGTAAACCTATGGGGCCCTATGGGGACCGACTAGGAGGCGGCATTTGGTGCCAAACCAGACCCGTCCCATGGAGTGGGGATGGTGGGCACCAGCGCCCCCAAGTTCCACTCCTCTGATGACACCATGTCTTGCAGTCAGCACAAGGGACAGGGTGCCACGGCTGTGCATGTGCCGCCAGCAACCCGTGGTGAGGACAGTGGGGCAGTACCATCGGGAGAGTCCCCTCTGTCACATTCTTCTGCTATGTGGGTTGACCTCCAAAACCTTGGCATGCCCCTCTCTATCCCGCCCCCAGGCACACCGTGAAGGTGATGGGTATGAGTGGAGCTCTCAGCAGACAGGCAGGGGTCAGGCTATGGCATAGATTGAGGAACACTAGTGCTCAGCTCTCTGCGGGTTATTAACACACCCCTGTCCTCGACAGTGACCTGCTGACAGTGCCGGTCCCAGTACCCTAGATTGATGTAACACAGACCCTGGGAGGGTGGGAAAAGGGGTGGAGGGAGAGAAACGATGATGTGAGGGTAGCGTTGACGGACCAGGCCATGTCCTATGTGCAGTGGGCAAGTATGACGCTTACTTGGTCTTCCATGCTTGCCAAACCCTCGCCACTGTCACCTATCCTGCAGCCTCTGATTGGTCCTCCAGTTCCTCCCTGGCCTCGTCCTCCAGCCTCTGTTGGTCCAGCACCTCATCATCATCCTTGTCCTTCTCCTCGGAAGTGGCCACATGTTCCTCATCCTCCACCTCCAGCATGTCATCCCGCTGCTGTGCTAGTTTGTGGAGGGCATAGCAGACCGCCAAAAAGCAGATGACCCGGGGGCACAGGTGAGGCATCAGAATCGCATTTTAGGCTGTCCTACGCACCGCTCAATGGCAGACGGAATAGCCACATGGGCCTTGTTGCATCTGGTCTTTGCACAGTCACCGGCCTCCATACTGGTGTCATTGGCACGGTCCTCAGCTGGTACCCCTTATTCCCCAAGAGCCACCTGGCCATCCTGGGATGGTCCTCGAAGAGGCCGGGGATGTCTGACTGCCCCAGAATGGAACTGTCATGCACACCCCCTGGGAAGTTCACACACGTGTGCATGATCTGCACGTGGTAGTCGCAGGCGAGCTGAATATTCAGGGAGTGGAACCCCTTCATGTTAATGTAGGGCACTCGTAGATTGCCTGAGGCGCGCAGGGTGACATGCGTTCAGTCTATCAGCCCCTGGACTTGCAGCATAATGGAAATGGCAGAGAATCCTGCTGCCCGGGCATCTTGTTGGGCTTGGTCCATGTCAAAATTTATATAATTTTCAGGCATCCGTGACCTGTCGGATGCACCTGTGGGCTGTGACCTGCAAGATGTCACACAGGTCCCTGCTCGAGCCCTGGAAGGATCCTGAGGCGTAAAGGTTCAGGGCTGTGGTTACCTTGGTGGCCACAGAGAGCGGGCCTCCTCATCCTCCATGTGACGCCAAGTCCATGAGGACATGGCACAGGTGCCACACTGTCTTCTTGTTGAGGCAGAGCCTCCTGCAGCTGGCACTATCCATCATCTGCTCAAATTACCAGCGACGCCTGTACGCTCTGAGCCGTCACGGGCCTCCCCCTCTGGGTCTCACCCTGGCCTGATGGGCAGCTGGGTCCGATACATATGCCGCCTCCTCAAGCCTCTGTAGATGCTGCTGCTGCCGCCAACTTCGGCACCTGGCTGTCCGGTCTGCCAGCAGCACCACTAGGGCTCGTTCTGCAGGGTCCAAAATACCGTCCATACTGTTCAATTTCTGTAAGGGATTGGGAGAGGGGGTGATACTGACAAACAGCGTTGGCTCCCACCTTGGGACCCTCCACTCCCCTATTGATGCCCCCTCCTCCCCTACACCCAGTATGCCCTGCCCATGCACACCCGGCCGCAGCCCCCCCCCCCCCCCCCCCCCCCCCCGGGACGCCAGACCCCATAACCCTGACATCCGCACATAACATTACCTGGGCCGGGCGCTGGTCTTCTCCCCATAGCATTCACCCACCCTCCGGCCATGGACATGTTCCCCGGAGCTGTGTCCCATCCCCTGGGTGTTCCAATGTTTCGTGTGTGGTGTTGCCTCCTGCAGTTTTCAGGCACAGTGTTCAGGCATCAAGGTGTGATTGGGATACTAAGCAATGACTTCCATATGCTACATGGCCTGTCAACGCACAGGAATCCACTTGGGATGTGTGAAGTGCTCACTTAACCATAATTGCCAATTCAGCAAGAGCCTTCAGCCGCAAGGCCTGAGGCCTCAGCAGTCAGTGGGGGTTATGGGTGACAGGCAGGGGGAAGGGTTGACCCCGGAACAAGTACACACGATCCACAGGTTGGCATGGAGGAGCGGAGCACAGTTGTCCCCCCCTCCACTGTGGACCACCCCCCCCCCCCCCCCCCCCCCACAACCCTGACTCACTCCCATGGCGGACCACCCGAACCGAGGGTGCGCCCTTCTTGGTTGCCCCCCCCTATTACCATCAG
Organism: Scyliorhinus canicula; assembly: GCF_902713615.1. Lineage (NCBI taxonomy): Eukaryota > Metazoa > Chordata > Chondrichthyes > Carcharhiniformes > Scyliorhinidae > Scyliorhinus > Scyliorhinus canicula. The sequence goes on along the minus strand of NC_052146.1, from coordinate 274,961,212 downwards.
AGCACAGAGGTGGCAAGCCCAGTGCCTCCAGGTTCTTGGAGAAAAGCAAATTACTGTGGATGCTGGAATCTGAAACGAAAGGGGAAATGCTGGAAAATCTCAGTAAGTCTGGCAGCATCTGTAGGGAGAGAAAAGAACTAACGTTTCGAGTCCGATGACTCTTTGTCAAAGCTGAGCTTTGAGCGGAGCTTTGACAAAGAGTCATCGGACTCAAAACGTTAGCTCTTTTCTCTCCCTACAGATGCTGTCAGACTTGCTGAGATTTTCCAGCATTTTCCCTTTCGCCTCCGGGTTCTTTGCCGGTAAGCAAAAATGTCTGCTTGACTCTTTGCCTACCGCAGAAGCCCTTCTTTAAAAAAGAGTGCTAATCGGCACCAGCGTGACCACTTGCTGGGGAGGCGGCTGGATCACGGGAGGCTGTTGGATATGGAGTGGCTCCCGTGAATTGTATGGAAATAGGGCCTAAGTGGTGATTATTGGCTTCTCGTCACGCTACGGCGAGATCTCGATTTTGCCTAACGGAGCGGGTTGGTTGCATCACAAATGGTTTGGCGCCCGACGCAGTTCTCATTTTTGGCCTCTCCTGCTACTCATCGGCCTTGTTGCGCTCTCACACAAATGCAATGAAGCCACTGAATTGCACCCATTGTGTCAGGATACAGGATAGACCACTTAAAACAAAGTGAGGAAAAGTGTCTTCATTCAAAGTGTAGTGAACCTGTGGAATTCTTTACCAGAGAAGGCAGTGGAGACCAAGTCACCGAATGTATTCAAGAAAGATATAGATAACTGTTTAGATTTTAATGCCGCAAAGGAGAATGGGGACAAAGTGAGAATGTGGCACTGCAATAGAGGATCAGCCATGATCAAACTGAATGGCAGGGCAGGCTCCAAGGGCCAAATGGTCTACTCCTGCTGCTACTCATATGTTTCAATTTGTCAAGTGATTGAAGAAGACATGGGCACACAACATAAAATAATTAGTATCATACAGCCACATTCACTTAAATATCTCTGGATAGCCCCATTTATAACCAAACAAAGAAGAGGTTATACGTAGTAGAGGTTGCAATAATATTCCATTGCAAACTGTAGTGAAGGTCTGTGGAAATAATACAAAAGCCTTGAATGTAAATTCTGATGTCTTAAAAGGTATAGAAATGGAATACAGTAGACTTGGGGCTGGACTCCCTGTTCCAGGGACTATTTTCCCACCCCGTCGTGATAACTATGGCCTTTTACTTCAGAAAAACTGTCGTCAAAAGGCCACATATCCACAGTCCTGCAGGGGGCTAGCAGGGACTATTTCCCCACCCCATTGTGAAGCTCGCAGCTCCAGCTGCCGATACGGGTCAGAGGCCACGCATGTGCACGGCGGCAGCCTCCAGTGGTCACGCCTCGCTCCATGGCAGACTCAGACTGTGGAGCTGGACCGCGGAAATAGTGCCCATGGTCGGCCGCACGCCCAACACGGACTGTCCGCTTAAAAACACCCTGGACCCGTATGAGGACCCCCATGATCAGCCCGCCCCCGATCATGGCGGCCACAGACTGAGTCTGCAGCCGCCACACGAGTGTCCCGAACGGCAGGACCATGAGTGGTCCACGCCGTCAGGAATTTGGCTGGTCGGGGGCGGAGAATAGCGGGGGGGGGGGGCTCTGACAATGGCCGCAGGTGGGGGATACGCGGCGTGGCGTACTCCCTGAGTACGGCGCTTTTCGGGGGCCGGAGAATCAAGGAACCGCCGCCTGTCCCGAATCCATGTGTGGAACTGGATTCTCCGCCCCGGCGCCGGACGCAATTTCGGTGTCAGCGTGCAGAGAATCCAGCCAGGATGTCAGGAAAATGCCACACCTTCCTATTCTTTACAGTATACACAGAAAAGGTAGTCATCTTATTTTCTCAGTAGACTGGAATGCCCATTCAGGTCTGCATATAATCAGGAATGTTTCGGCCAAGAAGAAACCACACTTTGAGTGACAAATGTTTTAGAAATATGGCTTATTAATTAGTGATGCATTTCCTATGGACTCTATTTTTCAAAACGACCACAAGAATGTGCATTACCTCAGAGCTTTGTAGCCTACAAGATGTTACAAATCAATACTTGAGCAGTAAGGGGTCAATTAACTGTCTGTATGGAACGTATATAGTCACCTGTGGTTGACCCACTTGTCCCTGTCGGCAAATCTAAGCCTTAAAGCTAACTGGAGGAATGCCTGTTCGCTACAGCTGTCAAGCGGAGGGTTGCTGAATTGGCAGCAACTGAGTGGAACTGGCTCTAACTCTGTAGAATACCATCTCTGGCACAAAGCTCCTCTTGAATTCAGAGCAAAAGCTTATCCCTTGGACACCTGTCCATATCAAGAAGGAACCAAGTATTTAAACTCTGACTATCACAGCAAAACAGTGTCAACCCTACCCATAAAAATCCACGGGTTACTGCGCTAGCACTGAAATTAAGCTTAGGACCGACATATGTACCTGCTATGGCTCAGTGTTGAAGGTGAAGGTGGCGACTAAACAATTTCCTCCCACATACCAGGACAAAATGCCTAAGGACAGAATGCCCACTGTTCTGCGTGTAACCTACTCATTTCCCATGTCACTCATTGTCACAACTGCGCCTAGAAAAACATTTAAGAAATTCAGTCGCTGACAGCTTTTTAAAAATTAAGCTGCTGGAATCTACAAACCAATTCGACCTGCATTAAATTACACAGAAGGGGAGGTAACATCAGTAAATTGTTCCATTTGCTATCTGCAGTTTAGATCTGTCTCCTCACATTTCACAAGCGATTTGTGGATCCACACAGATTACATAATTTGAGTCGTGGCTGCATAATAATAAAATATTAGTACAGGATGAATCAGCATGAACAAAATTCATCAGGAGGAAATACCTCTCCCCCAACCATCGCGCCCATTCTATGTAATAAATATATAGAATACAATCTCAGGTGTTGCAGGTAACTAGCCCTTTTCTATGTTTCAATAGTTATTTGTGCTCATGATCAGTCCACAGCAACAATAACTGTCCCCAAGTTACTGATTCTTCACTTTTAGTGAAAAGGAACTTGCCACATTGCTGTTTTGTCATTTAACATGTTTAAGTAAGTAGAATTGGATGAATAGCTGGTCAGAAGTAAGAATTGAAGGGTTCAAGGATAAAAATGAATGATGGAATGATGTGTCAAACACTAGGATCTGCGAACTTCAGGGTACATAAATGTTATGCTGTGGATAGGAAGGGGGTTATCATAGGTTAACTGAATTTAGAACCGGGAGTTACCATAGGTTAACTGAATTTCTGATAAAATTTTATCGTGTATAATTTAGGGGAGCACAGTAGCAGAAGTGGATAGCACTGTGGCGTCACAGCGCAAGGGTCCCAGGTTCGATTCCCTGCTGGGTCACTGTCTTGCGGAGTCTGCACGTTCTCCCCGTGTCTGCGTGGGTTTCCTCCAGGTATTCCAGTTTCCTCCCACAGTCCAAAGACGTGCAGGTTAGGTTTGGCCAGAATAAATTGCCCTTAGTGACCAAAAAAGGTTAGAAGCGGTTATTGGGTTACATGGATAGGGTGGAGGTGAGGGCTTAAGGGGGTCGGTGCAGACTCGATGGGCCGAATGGCCTCCTTCTGCACTGTATGTTCTATGTAAGGGTTATGGGAGGAAGAAACAGGCAGAATCTTCACTCAGGAGATTAGAAAGTTCAGAAGGGTTCAACATGTAGACATGTTGATGTTCTCCATACAGTAATGCGGGGGGGGGGGGGGGGGGGGGGGGCTGTCAATTGAGGCCTGCTCCGTTCCCAATCTTTGCTGAATTGATTGTAGACTGAGGCATCTCCCAGTTGAACATACAGAAAACAGAAGGGAAATCCTTGCTTGGCTGATCACTGATACTTCCTGATGCCCAGAAATAGTGCATTGTCAATGGCCTGAGAACAATTCATACTCTATCTCTCTTCAGTCCAGAAGTATGTTTTAGGTGGTCAAAGGGAAAAATACAAAATAAAGGACAATTGATCATCCAATACCACCACCCCCCCCCCCCCCAATACACACACAAACACAAAAAAGTTACATAATTGAAGGCAAATATTTGATAAATAATTGGAAAAAACCCCAGATTAAAAAACACAAGTACAGTGTTAGGGAAAGCATAACTCTTCCTTGCTTCCAATTGTAATTAATATTCTAGTGTACTCCCAGACAAACATTATTATAAATTTTTAAATGGCAATGACTGAAGCTAATCAAACCTCCAGGTTCAGATGTTTTCACCAGAGGTAAGTTATAATAAATAAAGGATGCATTAGTTGCAACTTTTCAAATTTCCTCCGATTCAGGGATAGCGCCTGAGCATTGAAAAGTGACAAACATTGCATATATTTCAAAAAGCAGGAAGAGACAAAGTTAATCAAGGATATAGTAACCTCGGGCGCGATTCTCCGCTCCCCACGCCGGGTAGGAGAATCGCAGGAGGGCCGGGCGAATCACGACACGCTGCCCTGGCACCCCCCGCGATTCTCCCACCCCCCCCCCAAAATGGCGTGTTGCGGAATCACCGCTCGCCGTTTTTTACGCCGACTGGCGATTCTCCAGCCCGGATGGGCTGAGCGGCCTGACATTCCCGACCTGTTCACGCCGGCAGCAACCATACCTGGTCGCTGCTGGCGTGAACATAGCGCAAAAGTTAAGTTTGGGGCTTGTGGGAGGCGGAGAGGGGATTGAGCACCACGGACGTGCTCGGGAGGGGACTGGCCCGCGATCGGTGCCCACCGATCGTCGGGCCGGCATCTCCAAGAGACGCACTCTTTCCCCTCCGCTGCCCCACAAGATCAAGCCGCCATGTCTTGCGGGGCAGCGGAGGGGAAGACGGGAACCGTGCATGCGCGGGTTGGAGCCGACCAACCTGCGCATGCGCGGCTGACGTCACGTTGGTGCCGCCGTCGCCTCATTCTCGGCGAGGCGCTTTGACGCAAGCGTCAAGGCCCGGCGGCCGAGTTTCTCACAACGCCGCTCCTAGCCCCCTGGGGGGGGGGGGGGGGGGGGGGGGGTGAATAGGGTGCGAGGAGCGGCCTCCGACGCCGTCGTGAAACTCGCGCCCCTCATGTTTCAAGGAGGCGCCTTAAAATTTCAAAGAAAATGTAAAGAATCCAGATTAAAGTGATAGAGCTCACAAAATATTAGAAGGTTCAAGAAACAGAAAACGATGTAAATTCACAGCTGGTCAGTCAGTATCTGAAATGAAGAAACCTCTATGTAGATTTTAATGGGCTGATTGTGCAATTGCCGCACTTTCAGTTTTTCATAGAATTTACAGTGCAGGAGGCCATTCGGCCCATCGAGTCTGCACCGGCTCTTGGAAAGAGCACTCTACCCAAGGTCAACCTCCACCTATCCCCATAACCCAGTAACACCACCCAACACACTAAGGGCAATTTTGGACACTAAGGGCAATTTATCATGGCCAATCCACCTAACCTGCACATCTTTGGACTGTGGGAGGAAACCGGAGCACCCGGAGTAAACCCACCCACACACGGGGAGGATGTATTATTTTTAATAAGAAAATATTTCTGTACTAAAATGTATATGCGCACGACAATTTGTGCTTTCTGAATAGCCAACCTATTCACAATGAATTAAATTGAGTACAGAACTGATTGAATATTGAACTGAGTGTAACATTCAGTCATAAATTTCTAAAATTTATGGAATTGCACACAACAGCTGAGACAAGAATGTGGGGTATGTGATCGGAATGGTACTTCTCACCGCAGAAAGTAGCAGTGGATATTTTTTTCTCTCCATTTCATAGATGCCAAACCTGGAGTGACAGTGGTATGAAAAAAGCTGAGTTCATCAGGTAAAAATGGGTTTCTAAAAACAAGGAAGCATGAAGCTCAAAATCACAGCTACCAACCTGGAAAATACTCCTTTAGCACTTGAGCACGATTGTAGTTTGTGTACATCTGTGCGGAATCCCCTGCCCTGCAGGAGGCGAGGAAGGGGGCAGGCGTGCCTGAGAATTTAAATGGGTTGGCATCGGGACTGATACTTAACGCTTTGCGGCGCCACTGGAAGTAGGTTTTGGGTGGGAAGGCCCATGGTCGACCTTCCCGCCCCACCTCCACTTGGGAGCCTTAAGTGGACAATTAATAACCATCTTACATGCAATTTTCTCAGTTCCAGGCTGTCCTGCTGTCATACAGCCCTCACAACTGGTAAAAATGTGCAGATTGCACGTCAGCATGAGAGGAAGGCAGGGGCTCTCAAACCTGTACATGATCGAGGGCTGCTGACAGCTACTCATTGTGCCCTTACCTCTGGCCCCATGGTAACCCCCCCGCCCCCCAACTGAACGTGCATTTTTGTGGGTCACTCCACGATCCTCGCACTCGTTCCAGCAGCAGCTAAGGCTGACTGGCTGGCAGCTGTAGGTGGGATGGATGTCACATCCCCGGGCACCCAGTCAGGATAAAGGCCCATCCCTATCCTCTCAATTTTCCATCACTGACCTTAGGGGAAATCTGAGACATTCACTTTGAAGTTGGCACCAGCTAATTCAAGGCCTGTGCCTCAAGAGCCAACATCACAACCAAACCACTAAACCTAACACCAACGTTGCACATATGAAACTCATGCTTCAGAAGAATTTGATAAATCACTGTACAAGTCTTTCTTTAAATGGCATGGCCTGCAAAGGTAACAATCTAACACATATAAGAGCATTACAAAATGAATTTCTATAACTAGATTACATGTTGCTATCCCATCAACCTTCACAATTGATTTCAGTCTTCCTTGAGTTGTCCTACCATCTAACTGTTCTTTTATATTTTATATGCCTACAAATGCTCACTATTTCCTTTTACATTATCTGCTCACTTTTTACATTCCATGTTAGCCCTTAGAATCTCCCTTTAATCTCCTTTCAACAGCTTCTATGTTCCTCATTTTAAAAAATTGTTAACCCCATTTTTGTCATACTCATCTTTCTAAATTTCAGTTTTATTTTATTTGCTCTATCAGTTCACAAAGTTTTTGGTGCACCCTCTTTCACCTTATGGGAATATAAGGGGAGTCAGTGGTATAGTGGTATTGTCACTGGATCTAATAATCCAGAGGCCCAGGTAATGCTCTGGGGACCTGAAGCTGAATTCTTCCGACCTGCCTGCCGCAAGATCACCACGGGCGGGACGCAGACCATGTAAAGGTCCATTGAATATATCGGGCGGGAAGTTCTAGCCGCCAGGTGGGCGAGGCTCAGAGAATCCTGCCCCGGGTTTGAATCCCAGCACGCAGTTGGTAGAATTTGAAATCAATAAAAATCTGGAATGAAAAATCTAATGACGACCATTGTTGATTGTCATAAAAACCCATCTGGTTCACTAATATCCTTTAAGGAAGGAAATCTGCCATCTTTACCTGGTCAGGCCTACATGTGACTCTAAACCCACAGCAATGTGGTTGACTCTTAAATGTCCTCAGGGATGGGCGATAAAAGCTGGCCCCGCCAGCAACGCCCACATCCCATGAATTGTCCATCCATTTCTCCACTTCTGTCTCATTATCCTGTTAATATTTTGCCAGTTGATATGGGTCAGCTCCCTTAACTCACAGAATATTGATTTTTAAATCATACAGTTCAATATCTTTGTATTTGATATCACGTTGTTCTTTGTAGTTTCAGATTGATCTTCACCTTCCCATTTGTTCCCTTGCTCACGTCTTGCTCATTCCTGCTCAACTTTAATTCCCAGGAATTAGCCTAACTATTATATCCTTACATGTTGGACAAAAAGCTTACTAATGTAAGCAGTCTTGGATGTAATCTGAAAATTGGGGAGGGGCAGGATTGCAATTTTGACCACAAGTATAACTTTTTCTAGTCTATATCGGGCTAGTTAAAAGCACCCAATATTATTGCCTTGCTGTTCTTGTATATTTCTCTGCATCATCTTTTCTGTTCTGTTTGTTGGCTTATAACATACATCAAAAACGTGATAATTCCATTTCCCTTTCCTTAACTCTATCCACAGGGATACATTCCCCTGTAAGATTACATAAAAACTACAAGTCCTGCGGTACTAATCCCACATGCACGCTCTGTTCCTATATCCCTGTTTTAATGCAACATTCAGAACACCCTCTATTGCTGACAAAGAATTTATAAATATTTTAAGTTGTGCTGTTTTAGGTATTCATCCTCTGGGCAATAAGTACCATCAGCACAAGGGGCTGGTTTAGCACACTGGGCTAAATCGCAGGCTTTTAAAGCGGACCAAGGCAGGCCAGCAGCACGGTTCAATTCCCGTACCAGCCTCCCCGGACAGGCGCTGGAATGTGGCGACTAGGGGCTTTTCACAGTAACTTCATTGAAGCCCATTCGTGCCAATAAGCGATTTTCATTTCATTTCATTTAAGTTTTTATTGGAAACATGCAAAATAAACATTCTGCTGAGACTGATTTTTTGTTGACAAATGCAACCCAGGGTCCCAGGTTCGATTCCGGCTTGGGTCACTGTCTGTGTGGAGTCTGCACATCCTCCCCGTGTGTGCGTGGGTTTCCTCCGGGTGCTCCGGTTTCCTCCCACAGACCAAAGATGTGCAGGTTAGGTGGATCGGCCATGATAAATTGCCCTTAGTGTCCAAAATTGCCCTTAGTGTTGGGTGGGGTTACTGGGTTATGGGGATAGGGTGGAGGTGTTGACCTTGGGTAGGGTGCTCTTTCCAAGAGCCGGTGCAGACTCGATGGGCCGAATGGCCTCCTTCTGCACTGTAAATTCTATGTAAAAAAAAAACATATATTTACTTATATATTGTAAAATTGATAGTTCAGGTACGGTGTTGGTCTATTCGTATTTTTAAAAGCAACACACATAATGCACTATAAAGTTTACAGCAGTCATTATTCAATTGACACCGCGCTTCAGACAACTGTAGAGAGCTGCGGAGCCATGGGGAGTGGCAGTTACCAGATGCACTCCACAACAATTTGTACAACATGTACAAATAAAGTACAACATTTTGAAAAAATATTTTTGAAACTTAATGGCATGAAGGATACTATTTAAATTTAAATGAGGACGTTTTTATTTCCTGCCCACATAAGATGGAAACTCAACAGCAGTTAAAATAGGTTTGTGGGCTAACAGGCTTTTTAAGGTGGAGGAAAATAAGGCAACTCATTTTGTTTTAGTCTCTCTTGTGTTGTATGCACATGATTCTCTGGCCAACCTGGAGGACAGGCAAACACCCCCCCCCCCCCCCCCCCCCACCCAAGCTGCTCAGACATGTACAAGATAATTTGGGAGTCAATCATCCAAACAAAAGGAAATACCCAGTGTTTTCTCATTCTTCCATTTGGAAGACATTACAGAATGGTGCAATAGAAAGTCTGAAATCCTATACTTGTGCTGTGAGGTGGTGCAGCACAATGGACAGCTGATTTACTGTTTCTTAGGTAAAGAATGCCTGAGCAGCAGCACCTGATTAAAACCAGCAAAGGCAAAAAAAAATGTTCTGCAGTGCAGTTATTTAAAAAAACAATCACATTAAACTGCAACCAGAGCCCACTGAGCAACCCATGGATATAGAATTTCTGATCACTGACTTTAGAAACATTAATTTATTGTCAAGTTAACAATTTGCCAGTTACAGGCAAAGACCAGTGCATAGAAATGAACATTTGAAAAAAACAGCTTTGCAGACCATATAAAACCTCAAGTGAAAACCACAAAAAACACTCTTGTACTCACACAGCCCTAATACAGTAAGAGGGAACCACCCGGCAGGTGCTGCAAATAACCTGGTGACGCAATCACACAGAAATTAAACTGTGGATCAGCAAGTGTCAGCAGCAGCAGCTGCAGCACTCTGCTGTCAGACATGCTTTCTGCTTAAGTCTGTCCAGCAGCCCCTTATTCCTGCTGATATCGATGCTAAGCTGCAGTGTTCTCTTCACTCACATTGCAGCTCCACCACAGACTGAGTCAGCAAAAATGAGCGCACAACAGGACACAGTTTGCAGACATCGAGTGGAACAGTACTAAAAAGGAAGACTGTCACCTCCTTTCTTTCTAAATAGGACATGGGACGTGCATTCCTTAACCCTTTCCCCACCTCCTTTTAAAATTTCATTTTAAAATTATTGTCCCATAGGAATTAATAATTGCAGCAATAATAATGAAACTCATTCTACATATTACAAAACATATACATGAGACCTGGTGTAATTCAAGGGCTTTACACCCTGATAGCTCATTGTAAAAATACAGACATTGAAATTAGCTCAGGTTGTTTGGTTTAGGAAACAGTAGATTAATTTAAACAAAATGAAGTAATGATTCTGAATAATGGATTGTGTTTTACACTGAGAAAAACATTGACCGGACGTTTTGTGAGGGGGCAGAGGTCCCGCCACCGGTTTGAAAGTGTGAGGCAATCCTGCTACAGCTGGTGGCAAGACACAAGGTTGTATTTTGCCAGCACAATCAATTGACTGGCTGCCATGAGTGCTGTCGCCCTATTAAAGACAAAGGCAGGAGCTCGCCCTCAAAGGCTGCCAGTCCTATAATAGGTAGGAAAGTAAATTGTGAAGAGGGCGTAAGGAGGCAACAAAGGGACATAGGTTAAGTGAGTGGGCAAAATATCTGGCAAATGGACTATAATGTGGGCAAGTGTGAGAGTGTCCATTTTGACAAGAAGCATAAAAATGATGTTTATTATCTAAATGGTGAGAGTTTGCAGAGCTATGAGGTGCAGAGGGATCTGGTGTCCTGGTGCATGAATCACAAAAGGCTAGTATCTAGGTGCGGCAAGTAATTAGGAAAGCTAATAGTACTGTCATGGGAATGTAACTTTAAGGAATGTTTGTCTTCTCAAGTGGCTGCAGTAATGTCAATGTGTGGGTGGAGCTGGGCTCTGGCTCTGCTTTTTACTTTCGTTTTGAGCTGGAAGCTGTTTTGTAGCTGAGTTTTAGTTTTGTTTTCAGTTGGAGAGCTGCATTCAAACCAAACAGGTGTATTTTGGGTCTCTCTCTCTGCATGCTAAAGAATGTCTCAAGATCACTTGATGCTTTCAAAGTAATACCTGTTTCTCTAAGGAATGCAAACCTACTGTCTTTGTTAAAAAGGGTCTTTGACTTATGGATGTTGTTAGGAAAGGTACTAAGGGTTACCTATAGAGTATTGTACCTTTGGGGCAAGTATCAGTGTTGGTAGTTGATAAGATGGTTACTGTGTGTTTCTAAAATGTTAACTGGATTCATAGAATAAACATTGTTTTTGTTTAAAAATACTTTAGATCTCTGTTGCATCACACCTGTAAAGTGGGCCCTTGTGCTCCCCATAACCAAAAACCACTAAAGGTTGTGGGTCAGGTGAACTCCATGATATACTTTGGTGTTCTCAAAACCCTGGCCCATAATAGTATATTAACATTTATTGGGGGGAATTGATCACAAACATAGGGAGGTTATGCTTCAGTTGCACAGCGTCTTAGTGAGACCACAAAGTATCGGTCACCTTATTTAAGGGAAGATGAAAAAGCATACAAAGCAGTTCAGAGGTTTACTTGACTCTTACCAGGAATGGGGGGTGGGGTTGTCTCATGAGGAAAGGTTGGAGAGGTGAGGTTTGTATCCACTGGCATTTAGAAGATTAAGAGGTGACTTTACCAAAACCTTTAAGATACTGAGGGGTATTGACAGGGTGAATGTGGAGAGGCTTTTCCTCTTGTTGGGGAATCCAGAACTAGGGGTCACTGTTCAAAAATTAAAGGGTTTCTCATTTAAGACAGGGATGAGAAGAAATGTTTTTCTCTCAGAGGGTTGTGAGTCTCCAGGACACTTTTCCTCAAAAGGCACAGTAGGCAGAGTCTTTGACAATTTTTAAGGCAGAGCTAGATAGATTGTTGATTCGCAAGGGGATGAAAGGAAATCAAGGCAGGGTAGGAATGTGGGGCTGAGGTAACAGTGGGATCAGCCACCATGATCTTATTGAATGGTAACGTGGGCTCAAGGGCTGAGCGGGCCGACACCCACTCCAAATCCGTAAGTTCTCATGCAAGAGGGCCTGCAGCTCAGCAGCCACAGCGGTGGCCATTGTTGGGGCTACACCCCCAGGATGAGGGAGGGTTGATGACTGGCATACACAAAGAAGGGTAAATAGGGTTGGGGGTGATGATTTGGTTAGGGGAGGGAGCAGGTTGTTTTTGTGGACAGGTGGCACTCTTGCTGCTGAAGAGATCATTGTTAGTGGGTTCACTTTGTGGATCAAAGAAAGTAGGCCAACTTGTATCCCGGAGCCTGCAGGATTTCATTCGACGGTCCCCCCATCCCTGTTGGCAAAATGCCAGCAAAGACAGGAGGTGGGCCCTGATTGGCCACGTACACTTATAAATGGCAAGTTACAGTCGCACACAAGTGTCAGGCAATGACCATCTCCAATAAGAGAGGATCTAACCATCTCTCTTTGACATTTGATGGCATTACCATCATTGAATCCCTCATTGTCGACATCCTGAGGGTTACTATTGAACAGATCTGAACTGGACCAGCCATCTAAATATTTTAGCTACAAGAGCAGGGAATTCTGCGGACATTTCTCACCTCGCGCCTCCCCAGAGCCTGTCCACTGTCTACAAGGCACAAGTCAGGAGTCTTATCTAATACTCTCCACTTGCCTGGATGAGTGCAGTTCCAACAACACTCAAAAGTCTCAACACCATCCAGGGCAAAAAAGCCCACTTATTTGACATCCCATCCACCACTATCAACATCCACTCCCTCCACTACCAATACACGGTGGCAACAGTATTATGCACCATCTACAAGGTGCACTGCAGCAACTCACCAAGGCTCCTTTGGCTGTACCTTCCAAACCCACGACCTCTATCACTTAGAAGGTCAAAGGCAGCATATGCATGGGAACACCATTACTGCAGATTCTCGTCTAAACCACACGCCAACCTAATTTGGAAATTATATCACCATTCCTTCACTGTCGCTGGGTTAAAGTCATGGAACTCCCTCCCTAACAGCACTGTGGGTGTACCTACACCACATGGATTTCAGGAGTTCAAGAAAGCACCTGACCACCAACTTATCGAGGGGAATTGTGGATGGACAACAAATGCTGGTCTGGCCAGCGATGCCTATAATTTGTGAAATAATTTTTCAGAAAATGGCCCAAATAGGCTACAGGCATGTCCACCATCTTTTGCTGCTGGCAAAATGGAATGGCGGCAGAAAGGCAACAGGCATGCCACCCATACCTTCCTGTGTCATTTTGCTCACCTTCCCACCTCTCAGCCCATTCCAAAGGGCTAGTATAATTTTGTCCAGTTCATCCAGATAGCTAAACAAATTCTCCAAGGGAGTAAATATGACAACAATGTGCCATGTGCTTTTTACATAGTAAAGTTAGTGGATGGAGGAACCCAAGAAGTTCCCTCCTACAGAATAATCACAGGGAAACATGTTGAGAGGTCAAAGGAGATCAACTGGCTGCCTGTTTGTTTGGAATTTGGCTCATGCTGGGACAACAAGGGAGACTTGAAAGACAAAATGGTGAAGTGAATAAAACAAATACCTGTTAAAATGCATTAAAGTTCTACCTTTTTGGAATAATTATGAGATTGGGGTGTGCATCTAGCCCAATGACAGCACTCAAGCATCTGGTTCAGTAAATTGTTGAAGCTCCAATTCAGGACTTGAGCTCAGTTACAATCCCATGATATCTCACAGTGAAGCAGATAATGTTAAGAATATATTTTTTACAGCCAGAACTGCTTTTATCTACAAGGTCCATATTGTCAGACATCATCCAATCTAGATCAGCAGAAAAACATTGTGTAAAGTCTAAAACAGAGATAAGGGTATCTCGCAAGATACTACAGGGAAATTGGGTTTATTTAACATGAGGAATTCACCAAACTAAGGAGAGATTCACAAACAGGCATCTATAAGTTCCACATGCCCACTATTATCATTTCCTACTCCATCCTGTTAATTGCTGTTTAGATGGTTACATGATGTGTCAATGCTTACTTTACTTCTCAAAATAAACATTTACTGTGAATAATGGTGCCAACTCTGACTCACTGAAGGAGTAAAAAGAGGACTAAAAGTAAAGCTTATCAACACATTTGCCACAAACTCTGTATTCTTGTCACCAATTCCATCCCGTAAACTGGCCACTGCCTTAGGCTGAACTCAACTGTTCACAACCGTGCCATCCTATTCGACCCCAAGCCAAACTTCTGATCTTGTATCTTCTCATCAACAATATCTGTCACATCATCGACATACTCTCCTGCCTTGTCGGCTGCTGAAAGGCTCATCAAATCCTTTTAGCAATTCCAAGCTGTGCTGTTCCAATGCTCTCCTGGTTGACTTGCTGTTCTCCAGCCTCTGTAAATTTCAGCTCACCAAAAACTATGCCTACGCTTTGTTCCACACTATTTCCCTTTCACCCAGTAACCCTGTCCTCTCTGGTCTAGGTTAGCTTCTGGTGGCACAATCACCTCCCTCCCATTGTTATTGCAGCCTCAAATTTAGAATTCTCATCTCCTGCATCCCTTTCCCCTGCGCTGCTGCCGCTACCCACCCCCAACCGCTTTCCAACTGACCTACAACCCTAGAAATTCCAGCTAAAATCTCTCTCTGCCCTTAAATTCTAGCCTTCCCAATGAGAGTCGGGCAAATAATTTCCAGTAAATCATTTGGGCCAAACAAATTTACATAGCTGGCAGTGCAATTCTGGATATCTTGCACTTTCTTTTGCTGATTTTAGTAAAACATTTGCTTACTTTACATATTTAAATTTGAAGAGCCTGAACTAAATCTGTCTAAATTCTCTGTGCAACTGTAACATTCTTTGTTTTTGTTTACAATTGTCTATTAAAAGTGGCCGAGGGCTCAGGAGAGGTGAGTGAAGTTTCCAGAGCACATAATAGAACAGAGAGTATAGAAAGAAGCAGGAATCTAACTTTAGGCACTGTAGAAAAATGGACAACTATGAGAGGGGGGGGGGGGGGGGGGGGGGGTCACTGCAGGACTGAGAGTGTTGTACCTAAATGCTCACAGTATACGAAACAAGGTAAGTGAGCTTGTTGCGCATATTGAAGTTGGCGGGTACGATGTTGTGGGCATCACAAAGACATGGCTTCAAGGGGATCAGCGCTGGGATCTAAATGTCTAAGGATATCATAGACTTCCTATAGTGCAGAAGGAGCCCATTTGGCCCATCGAGTCCTCACCGTCCTTCCAAAAGAGCACCCTACCTAAGAACAATCCCCCCCCCCAATCCCGTAACCCCACCAAATTTGTGGGCACTAAGGGGCAATTTATCATGGTCAACCCACCTAACCTGCATATCTTTGGACTGTGAGAAGAAACCGGAATGCCCGGAAACCGGAAACCCACGCATACACAGGGAGAATGTGCAAGCTCCAGACAGTCAGCCAAGGTCGTAATTGAACCCCGGTTTCTGGCACTGTGATGCAGCAGTACTAACTACTGTGCCATCGTGACACCCATTTCAATATGCAGCCTATCGAAAGGACAGTCAGAATAGCAGAAGGGGCGAGTACACTGTTACTAAGAACTGAAATTAAATCAATAGCAAGAAGCGATATAGGATCAGAAGACGTATAATCTGTGTGGGTAGAGTGGAGGAATCGTTGAGGAATCGCAAAGGAAAAAAGGCCCTGATGTGAGTTATGAATAGGCCCTGTAGCAGTAATCAGGATGTGGGGCAGAAAATAAATCAGGAGATAGAAAAGGCATGTAAAAAAGGCAATACTACATGTAGTAATCCACAGGAGGCAGGAGTTCCATCACCACACCAATATTTATTTACAATAACGATATTACAGGAGCAGCTACAAACAGTGCTGCTAGCAGTCCAGTTAACTTAAGACTGGCTCACAAAGCCTACACAGGTGATTATATGGGCCCCCTCAATGAGCTATCATTGAGGGAGCTCATACTCCAATTGGCCAACCAATAAAGCCAATTGGAGTTCATTACACTACAATAATTATCGGGGATTTCAATATGCAGATGGACTGGGAAGAGAGAGAGAGAGAGAGAGAGAGAGAGAGAGAGAGAGAAGATGAAATACGCATGTAAACTAGCTACTAATATAAAAGAAGATTGCAAGAGCTGTTTTCATAGAACATTACAGCGCAGTACAGGCCCTTCGGCCCTCGATGCTGCGCCGACCTGTGAAACCCCTCTAAAGCCCATCTACACTATTCCCTTATCACCCGTATGCCTACCCAATGACCATTTGAATGCGTTTAGTTTTGGCGAGCCCACTACTGTCGTAGGCAGGGCATTCCACGCCCTTACTACTCTCTGAGTAAAGAACCTACCTCTGACATCTGTCCTATATCTATCTCCCCTCAATTTAAAACTATGTCCCCTCGTGCTAGACATCACCATCCGAGGAAAAATGCTCTCACTGTCCACCCTATCTAATCCTCTGATCATCTTGTATGCCTCAATTAAGTCACCTCTTAACCTTCTTCACTCTAACGAAAACAGCCTCAAGTCCCTCAGCCTTTCCTCATAAGGTCTTCCCTCCATACCAGGCAACATCCTGGTAAATCTCCTCTGCACCCTTTCCAATGCTTCCACATCCTTCCTATAATGTGGCGACCAGAACTGCACGCAATACTCCAAATGCTGCCGCACCAGAGATTTGTACAACTGCAACAAGACCTTATGGCTTCGAAACTCAATTCCTCTACCAATAAAAGCTAACACACCGTACGCCTTCTTAACAACCCTCTCAACCTGGGTGGCAACTTTCAGGGATCTATGGACATGGACACCGAGATCTCTCTGCTCATCCACACTACCAAGAATCTTACCATTAGCCCAGTACTCTGTCTTCCTGTTATTCCTTCCAAAATGAATCACCTCACATTTTTCTGCATTAACTCCATTTGCCACCTGTCAGCCCAGCTCTGCAGCTTATCTATGTCCCTCTGTAACTTCTAACATCCTTCTGCACTGTCCACAACTCCACCGACTTTAGTGTCATCTGCAAATTTACTCACCCATCCTTCTACGCCCTCCTCCAGGTCCTTTATAAAAATGACAAACAGCAGCAGCCCCAAAACAGATCCTTGTGGTACACCACTAGTAACTGGACACCAGTCTGAACATTTCCCATCAACCACCACCCTTTGTCTTCTTACAGCTAGCCAATTTCTGATCCAAACTGCTAAATCACCCTGAATCCCATGCCTCCGTATTTTCTGCAATAGCCTACCGTGGGGAACCTTATCAAACGCTTTACTCAAATCCATATACACCACATCAACTGCTTTACCCTCATCCACCTGTTTGGTCACCTTCTCAAAGAACTTAATAAGGTTTGTGAGGTACGACGTACCCTTCACATATATACTTTCGATATATGAAAAATGAGAGAGGAAAGATTGGACATTGGACCACTGGAAAATGAGGCTGGAGAAGTAGTAATGAGGAACAAAGAAATTGCAGAGGAACTGAATAGATACTTTGCACAATTTTTACGGTGGAAGACATCAGTGGCATACCAGAACTTCAAGTCAGGGGGCAGAGGTGAGTGTAGTGTCCATCCCCAGGTAGAACATGCTGAGGAAACTGAAAGGTCTGAAAGTGGATAAATTCCCTGGACCGGGTGGACTACATCCCAGGCTTAAAGGTGATGGCTAAGGAGATTGTGGAAGCATTGGCGGTGATCTTTCAGGAATCACTGGAGGCAGGGAGGGTCCCAGGGACCTGGAAAATGGCTTATGCAACATCCCTGTTAAGAAGGGAGGGAGGCACAAGATGGGAAATTATAGGCCAGTTGGCCTGACTTAGGTTTTTGGTGAGATTTCAGAGTCTATTATTAAGAATAAGATTGTGAAGTACTTGGAAGTGCATGGTAAATTAGGCCTGAGTCAGCACGGTTTCGTCAAGGGCAGGATATGCCTGACAAATCTGTCAGAATTCTTTGAGGAGGTAACAAGGAAGTTAGACAAAGGAGAACCAGTGGACGTGATCTATTTTGATTTCCAAAGGGCCTTTGATAAGGTACATAGGGCTGCTAAACAAGAGCCCATGATGTTAGCGGCAAGGTACTGGCATTGATAGAGGATTGGCTGGCTGGCAGAAGGCAGAGAGGGGGATAAAGAGATCTTTTTCAGAATGGCAGCCAGTGACTAGTCATGTTCCGCAGAGGTCATTGTTGGGACCGCAACTATTCACAATATACATTCATGATCTGGAAGAAGGAACTGAGAGCATTGTTGCCAAGTTTGCAGATGATACAAAGATATGTAGAGGGATAGGTTGTGTTGAGGAAGCAGAGAGGCTGCAGAAGGACCTATACAGGCTAGGAGAGTACCCAATTCATTTTTTCCAATTTAAGGGGCAATTTAGCGTGGCCAATCCACCTAACCTGCACATCTTTGGGTTGTGGGGGCGAAACCCACGCAAACACGGAAAGAATGTGCAAACTCCACACGGACAGTGACCCAGAGCCGGGATCGAACCTGGGACCTCGGAGCCATGAGGCAACAATGCTAACCACTGTGCCACCGATGGCAGAGCAGACTTGATGGGCAAAATGGCCTAATTCTGCTCCTGTAGCTTATGGTCTTTGAATTGAATGGCTTAGCTCCTTCACAAGACAGTTAGATAAGATAAAACAACTAATTGCTGCAACTATTGTATCACAAATAACCTGGGTATGGTGTGAATGAAAGCTGATTGCTTGCCCCCTTCTTATAAATTCATTTTCAAATAGTCTCCTAACATTGACTGTCTAAGCTCGTTCTGAGACAGTCTCTTGGGATCGAGGATGACTTGCTTCCACTCGGTACAAGGATTCTGTTATGGGCCAGGGTTTAGAAAACTCCAAAATATGTCATTGAGTTCACCTGACCTACAGCTGTTTATTTATTTTTGTTACGATGAGCACAAGGGTCTGCCTTTCAGGTGTTATTCAACAGAGGCCTTAAGCAGTTTTAATCAAAAACAAGCTACATTCTACAAATTTAGTTAACATTATTATAAACACACACAGTAAGCATTTTATCAACTACAAACATAAATACTCCACTCAGCTACAGTAATCTATGTCTCACCCTTAATAAATTCCCCCCTTTAACTGTTCCAATTTAATAACAAGATCCCATGCACCAGAAACCCCTTTTCAAAGTTGTCGCCCATCACATGGCATTCTTATCTTTCAGACTTGGTATGGATACACCTGTTTCCTTGCCAAAATAGCAGGTTTGAATTCCCTCCAGAAAACAGTTATCACTTTTAAGTTATCAGGTAATCTGAAAACAGCTTTTAAACTGAAGATAGAGAGACACTTCTTTCCAACCTGTGCAATACAAAAACAGGTCAAACTCAAAGCAGAAGTAAAACTCAGAGCCACAGCCTAGCTCCACCTACACAATGACATCACTGAAGCCATGTGAGAAGACAAAAACATTTCTTAAAGGAGCACTCCCATGACAATTCTGAGATGGCTACCATGTCCAGTCTGTAGACTCTGCCATATGCAGGGTAGATGGCACTTAGGAGGGTCAGGTAGAAAGGTTGTTGGTAATTTGTGCACCTCTACATGTTCCTGACAATATCGCTCATGTCTTTGGTGCCTTCCCAAATGCCTTCTCCATTTTGGTTGGTCAGAAGCCAGAGACTCCCATGGTTCAACAGGGATGTTTGAGGTCATCCCAAAAGCATTTCCGTCCTCCTCCTCAAGAGTCTCCTGCATGATCGAGTTCTGAGAATAGTACTTGCTTCGGGAGTCTGGTGTCAGGCTTATGAACAATGTGCCTTCTTATTGGAGCTGGTTTTGAGTGATTAACACCTCTATGCTGGGTGCTCTGTCTTGAGAGAAGTCATTGCGGTGGGACTGCTGTTCTTGCCACCAAATTTGGAGGAGCTTGCAAAAGCACCGCTGGTGGTACTTCCCCAGTGCTTTGAGGTGTCAGCTGTAGGTTGTCCAAGTCTCTGAAGCATATAGGAGCAAAGGGATCACCGTTGCCCAGTAAACCATGACCTTAGTCTCAGTTCTGAAATCCTGGTTCTCAAATACATATCCCTTCAGTCAGCTGAGGACTGAGCTTGCACACTGGGAGCACTGAGTAATTTCATCGTCTATTTCTGCCTTCAGCGAGAAGATGCTCACAAGATGACGAAAATGACGCACATTATCCAGAAGCTCATCATTGTTCTTAATCAATGGGGGGGGGGGGGAGATGTTATTCTGTGGGAGATAGTTGGAAGAGGATCTTAAGATTCACACGTGGAAAGTGGCTACTTGGGTGAGATGTTTGCAGACATTTGCCCATCAGATCCATCAGAGAGCTAATTAACATTTATAATGAATCATGCAGCTTCTTTGATTTTTGCATAAAATGAACCTCAAGCAAATTGCAGCATCTAGTCATGGATTGGATTTTCCCCTCGTTTTTAATGGACAGCTTTTTTTTATAGCAACTACTTTTTCATTTGATGATTCATATGTTGCAGATGTCAAAAGCTTGAAAACATCCTCTGCTACCACAGAATAATACACTGCAAGCCAATCTAATGAGGACTCAGCCTGCCAGCAGATTGCTGCATTTAAACATCTCCATACTGACAACAGCTGCTTTGATAGCCACATTAACAATTTATTGCATAGTGCAGTCGAATTCTACATTTATAATACATTTGCTTTTCTCTTTTTTGAAAGAAAAAGTAGGTACCATTTCAACTTATTGGAAAATACATTTCAGGCTGGAATCTTCTCGTTTGCGATGAGGTGATTTAGTCAACAATCAATGATAGTGGTACAAAAGCAAAATACTGCGGATGCTGGAAATCAGAAATAAAAACAGAAAGTGCTGCAATTACCCAGGTTTGTCAGCCTTAGTGGAGAGAGATACAGAGCTGACCCTTCAAGTTTGATGACCTTCCATCTCTGATTCAACTTTCTCTTTCCACAAATGTATCAAAATTGTTGAGTGTTTTTCTGCATTTTCTGTTTATATTAATAATCATGTTGAGATTAGCTTGAACATAAAAATAAATGAGCTGCCTAAGTAAACCTATACAGCAATCACACTAGAATGTTTTTTAAGGACCAGTGGAATAAAACCAGAAAATATTGTTAAGGTACTGACTGGTCAGTCACATTTCAGAGAAAGAGGCAGGTTCATAACTCTAGGTGATCCTTAATCAGAATACAGTTCGATGGTTTTGACCAAGAGTCAAACTGTTAGAATTTAAGTGATGTAACAGTATTTAACCCTTTAATCTCTTCACTTAAGTCCCAAACTGACTCAAGGTGGCACCCTTATTGGTGATAGTGGTAATAATCTATTCAGTGTAAGCATAACCTTTATACATGCTCATGTCAGAGCAGTGATTAATTGATTGATGGATTGATTTGATTTATTGTCACATGTACTGAAGTATAGTGAAAAGTATTTTTCTGCGGCCGAGGGAACGTATACAGTACGTACATAGTAGACAAAAGAATAATCAACAGAGAACAGTGACAAATGGTACATCGGCAAACAGTGATTGGTTACAGCGCGGAACAAGGGGCTAAACAAAGCAAATACATGAGCAAAAGCAGCAGCATGGGACATCATGAATAGTATTCTTAGAGGGAAAAGATCAGTCCGAGGGGGAGTCGTTGTAGAGTCTTGTAGCTGTGGGGAAGAAGCTGTTCCTATGTCTGGATGTGCGGGTCTTCAGACTTCTGTATCTTCTGCCTGATGGAAGGATCTG
Organism: Scyliorhinus canicula; assembly: GCF_902713615.1. Lineage (NCBI taxonomy): Eukaryota > Metazoa > Chordata > Chondrichthyes > Carcharhiniformes > Scyliorhinidae > Scyliorhinus > Scyliorhinus canicula. Next base: position 274,939,420 of record NC_052146.1, on the reverse strand, counting down.
GAAAAAGGCAATGCCTGGGTGGGATGAGTCTCTGATAACGCTGTCTGCCTTCCTGAGGCAGCGGGAGGTGTATACAGAATCAATGTGGGGGTGGCAAGCTTGTGTGATGCGTTAGGCAGAGTTCACCACACTCTGCAGTTTCTTGCGATCTTGGACCGAGCATTTGCCTTGCCAGGCAACTATACTGATATCAAAGCACAAAAGCATTGCTGCTTATGCTCTTGGCCGAAAAACAATCTCCACTTGACAACATCAAGTGGCTGTTTCCCCTTCACTGTTGCTGTAGTCACTTGTGGTCCCTCCACCAGCCCATTCACCTGGATAGATATGTCTGCGGAATGGTTCCAAATCCCTGGTCAAATACCTCAACACTGCAAGTGTTAAGAACTCTCTTTACACAGCAAACCACTGAGAATGATTTAACCCAATAACTGCTACGACTTGTGCTGCCCAATTACAAGTGATGTCCTGCAGCCATCTGCCCATCTAAGCCAGGTCAGTGCCACATGATCCCTGACATCTGTTTTTTTCTGCTCAGACCCTTATCAGCACATTGACATTTCAAATCAAGGTTGTGCTTAATCAGGAACCGATGCATGTCTGCAAAGCAAGGATGATGAACAAACAAGACTTGGTGCCAGTTAAGACATTGGCAGCAGAGTTTATATGATTCCAAGTTTACAGGATTGGAAAATGGTAGGTCAGTCAAGCTTTGGAATAGTTGAATTTAGATGCAACAAAGACACGAATAAAGGTCAACAGCTGAAGCAGGATTGGGGGTGGGTGTTGTTATGGAGGTGGAAGTAAGCAGTCTTTGTGAATGAGTCGATATGTTTAGCTACTCTTAGGGTCATATAGGTCAGTCAAATGTCCTGATTCAGCCTCAGAAAGCACAACTGGGAGAGAGAGAGAATTAATGCCGAAGTAATAGAAGAATTTGAAACATATAACACTTCTAGATCCACAGTAGCATTGATATAAACCTAACTTGCGACATGATCATTTGCATCTTTAGCTGAAGTGGTTTGTATGTTGTAGCAGGCTGAGCAAAGGGATGTCTATGTCATTGGCGCAGGGTTGATGCAGCAGCTCACTTCACTGTAATGCAAAGCTGTTAACACAATAATGTTTTGCACATCAGCAGTCACTGAAAAGACAATCATAGGAGCAATAAGGCTAAGGTTAAGTATTTAAAGAGGTAAACTTCCTTTACAGTCTCAGGAGGCTTGTAGTTCAAGTGTTGTGAGCATTCAAGTATATAGAAACATAGAAAATAGGAGCAGTAGGCCATTCAGTACATCGAGCCTGCTCCGCCATTCAATATGATCATGGCTATCTTCTATCTCAACATTATGTTCCTGTGCTCCCCCCATACCACTTGACAACTTTAGAGGTTAGAAATATATCCATGTCCTTCTAAAATATATTCAGTGACTTGGCCTCCATTCCCTTCTGTGATAGAGAATTCCACAGGTTCGCCACCCTCTGAGTGAAGAAGTTTCTCCTCATCTCAGTCCTAAATGGACCATCTGTATCCTGAGTCTGTGACTCCTTTGTTCTAGATCCTCCACATTCTTTTTTATATGGTCGCAGCCTTTGTTTTCTTCCAGGTTCGGGGGGCCAGAGGGACCCAAAACCATAACCTCCATTTATGTCAGCAACAAACAAGGTAAGAGAAAATGGTGGGTCGCAAAAGTCAGCCGGCGTGGGTCGCAAAGGTCCGCCGGCGTGGGTCGTGAAAGTCGGCTGGCGTGGGTCACAAAGGTCGGCTTGGTTGGGTCCCAAAGGTTGGCCGGTTGGTAAAAATGGGTCCCCGGAAAAAAACTTTGAAAAACACTGCTCTGAGGCAAGTATAATCTTAAATAAGGAGACCAAAACTGCACACAATATTCCAGGTGTGGTCTCACCAAAGCCCTGTATAGCTGCAGTAAGATATCCTTGCTCCTGTACTCAACGCGAGACAGAGAATCGGGATCAATGGGACTTTTTCTGGATGGCAAGATGTAACTAGTGGGGTGCCACAGGGTTCGGTCCCTGGGGCCCAGCTATTTACAATCTATATTAATAGCTTGGATCCAGGGATAGAAGGTCCTATAGCCAAATTTGCAGGTGACACAAAAATAGGTGGGACAATAAGTTGCAATGAGGAAATAAGAATCTTACAAATGGACATAGATAGGTTAAGAGAGTGGGCCAAAATGTGGCAGATGGAGTTTAACGTGGATAAGTGTGAGGTCATGCATTTTGGTTGAAAAAAATGAAAAGGCAACTTATTATCTAAATGGGGAGACACTTTGGAGTGCTTCAATGCAGAGGAATCTGGGTATCCTCGCGCATGAGTCACAGAAAACGAGCATGCAGGTGCAGCAGATAATAGGGAAAGTAAATGGAATGTTGGCATTTATAGCAAAAGTAATTGAATATAAAGGTAAGGAAGTGTTGTTGCAACTATACAAGACATTGGTAAGACCGCACCCGGAGTATTGTGCACTGATTTATTTGAGGAAAGATGTACTGGTTTGTTGTATGAGGAGAGATTGAACAGTTTAGGCCTATACAGTTTAGAAGAATGAGAAGAGATCTCACTGAGGTATACAAGGTGCTAAAAGGATGGATAAAGTAGACGTGGAGCTGGTGCTTCCTCTTGTGGGGCATTCTAAAACGAGAGGTTATAATCTTAGAATAACAGGTAACAAATTTAAAATAGATTTGAGGAAAAACTACTTCTCCCAATGGGTTGTGAATCTGTGGAATTCGCTACCCCAGTGAATTTAAGGAGGAGTTAGACAGATTGTTAGTTGGTAATGGGTTGAAGGGTTATGGAGGACAGGCAGGGCAGTGGAGTTGAGGCCAGGATGAGTTCACGCATGATCGCATTGAGGGTGTTAGGCTCGGGAGGCTAAACTGCCTACTCCTGATCCTCGGTGATGTGTTCTCGGGACGCAATCCAGCTCTTGGCCTGTAACATTGTAGGTAGCAGATGAGGAGCATATGAGCCATGATAGAATAGCGGAGCAGACTTGATGGGGCGAATGGCCTAATTCTGCTTCTGAACCTTATGAACTTATGATGTTCTCTTCCAATGAAGGCCAACATATCGGGCGGGATTCTCCCCCACCCAGCGGGGTGGGCCGTAAAGGCGCCGAGGAGTGGCGAGAACCACTCCGGCATCGGGCCACCCGGAAGGTGCGGAATCCTCAGGGGCTAGGCCGGCGGCAGTGGGGTTGGCGCCGTCCCAGCTGGCGCGGAAGGGCTTGGCACCACGCCAACCGGCGAGAAGGGCCTCCACCAGCCGGCGCGAGTTGGCACATGCGCGGGAGTGCCGGCGTGTGCTGGCGTCATCCCAGCACATGCGCAGGGGGGTTCTTCTCCGTGCCAGCCTTGGCAGAGGTTGACAGCAGCCGGCGAGGAGGGAAAGAGTGCCCCCACGGCACAGGCCCGCCCGCGGATCGGTGGGCCCCGATCGCTGGGGGAACACCCTGGAGCCAGACCCCCCCCCCCCCCCCCCCCCCCCCCGAGGACTCCGCAGGCCGCCCACAGAGACATGTCCCACCGGTACGGACCTGTTTTGACTTACGCTGGAGGATATTGGTTCCAGTCCTGCTGGGGTACAATCCATCCAGCTTGTACAGGTCCCATCGTCCTCTGAATTGTTCCCAATGCCTCAGGAATGCAAGTCTCTTCCTCCTACACCATCCCTCCAGCCATGCATCCATCTGTCTTATTCTCCTACTTCTGCTCTCACTAGCACATAGCACTGGGAGTAATCTACAAACCAAAAGATCATGTGGGTGAGTGCCTAAAATTAGAACTTACTTGCCTCAGTTATGTCAGATTTTAGCTAGGCTTGGCTTCAAAAGGGACAAGATTTGAATTTTTAAAAAATGCTTCGTGGGAACATTTTATTGAACCAAGATCTGGAAAAGTACATTATTACATTTCAGCTACATTTGATGCAACAATTGCCGTGACACAAATTGTGAGTGGACTATTGTCCATGGCATTGTTTAAGACTTCTCGCAAATGTTGGTGAAGACACACTGGGGGCGGTTTTGTTCCCATGTTCACTGTGTGCGCAAACAGCGGTGTGGGCACAAACACGTACAAAAATCGGAAAATGACACTCGCGCCAGCAAGGTCACATTTCCCAATTTTCCACACCCCTCAGTGGTGACGTAACAAGGCTCGCGTTGTAATAAATTTAAATATAATTATAAGGCACCCACCATATGTTTCCCATTCACTGAAGATTCGTACATCAGTGAGGTTCACAACAGGTATTTAAAAACGTGAAGCAGTCAAGGAGCACTGCCCAGGATGGACAATGCCAGGGGCAGACCCTCTGGGCAACTCCATTGGTTGGTTACCCTTCTGTGTGTGCGGAGGGGTTCCCCCAGTGTATGGGGGTGTTTCCATTTATCCGTGGGTGGTGGCGGGAGGGGGGGTGGAGTTGCCCTGTATTGGCTTCCTTTTATACATGGGCAACCCTTGCGTTTCCATTGCGTGGGAGAGCTTCTGTTGAGGTTCACTTGTTGAGGTGTCCTCTCTGTGAAGTCGGTGTTGCTAGTTCTATCAGGCGCCACCACATTCTCCCCCACCCCCCCCCCCCCCCCCCCCCCCCCCCCCCCACGTGACGGCATCCTCGATGGCAGAAGATTTTCTTTTACTCTAAGTGCTACAATATCTCGCGAGGAAAGCCAACTTTGCAGCTTGGGAGCTGCATGCTTTCTCGGCAGAGCCAGCACTTAAAAGTAATTTTTGGAAGATTCCACCAACTAACTCAACTATAAGGCACTGTGATTTACCTTTGATGCAGACGTTATAGTCCATGCATTACCACTGAAGGGTATAACTCTACAATCCGTATGAGCACATTCTCTGTACTGAATACAAACTTGGAAGTTGCATTCACATGTGCGTAATTTTAACTTGGGGTGGCACAGTGGTTAGCACTGCTGGCTGAGCGCCAGGGACCCGGGCTCAATTCCGGACTTGGGTGACTGTCTGCATGGAGTTTGCACGTTCTCTCAGTGTCTGTGTGGGTTTCCTCCGGATGCTCCGGTTTCCTCCCACAGTCCAAAGATGTGCAGGTTAGATCAATTGCCCCTAAATTGCCCGAGTGTCCAAAGGTTAAGTGGGGTTACAGGGTTCCGGGGATGGAACGGAAGAATGGACCTGGATGGGGTGCTCTTTTGGGGGGTCAGTGCAGACAATGGGCCGAATGGCCTCCTTCTGCACTGTAGAAATTCTATGATGGTGAAAAATTGTTTGTTTCGAATTATTCATCCATCTTCCACCACACTCAATTGCCTCGGAACTGTTTGTGCAAAGTTGTTTCAGCTTTGTATCAGTTCTAAACCCGTGGAATGTAAATAGAATCATAGAAAAGAATCCCAACAGTGCAGAAGGAGACCATTCAGTCCATCGAGTCTGCATTGGCCCTCGAAAGAGCACCCTACCCAGGCTCAACACTCTGCCTTAACCCCGTTAGCCCACCCAATGTTTGGACACAAAGGCACAATTTAGCATGGTCAATCCATCTAACCTGCACATCTTTGGACTGTGAGAAGAAACCGGAGCACCGGGAAAAACCTACCCAGACACAGGGAGAATGTGCTAACCACTGTGCCACCGTGCCGCAGGATTTGAAAGCCCCAAATTCAATCCAAAGTGAAGTAAAGTGCAACCAGCTCCTCCAGGGTTTGTGACTCTCCAGGGCCCAGTTGTGTCCTCACTTGGGATTTAAGGTACGTTGTAGTAGTAGTGTTGGTGGGGTATGAAAATTGTTTCACATTAATGCCGCAGTTCTTATGTGAATTCACCGTTAGCCTATAAACAAAATTCATGGGGGGGCCTGGAATTGTGAATTAATTTGCTAAATTGTTCACTTAAAGAAGGTTTACGAATGTGTTACAACTGGGTGAACGTTTATTCAGTCCCCTCGATTGATCACAAGAAGGGTTATTTAAATTTTATTTTTCCCATAAATGCTTTTTCCAATCCAAATGTATTTGCATTTTAAAAAAATTTAGATTACCCAATAATTTTTTCCAATTAAAGGGCAATTTAGCGTAGCCAATCCACCTACTCTGCACATTTCTTTGGGTTGTGGGGGCGAAACCCACGCAGACACGGGGAGAATGTGGAAACTCCACACGGACAGTGACCCAGAGCCGGGATTCGAACCTGGGACCTCAGTGCCGTGAGGCAGCTGTGCTAACCACTATGTATTTGCATTTTAATAAGGAGCCAATCAAACCAGGTTTTCTTGAGTCAAAGAAAGAATGAGTTTATTAGTTACTAACCGTGAGGAAAAAAACCAACAACCACACAGGGAAGCACATACACACAGGTTCTCAGAGGTAAGGGAAGTTAGAGTCCAACTAAAAGTTTTAAAAGTATACGGTTAAGTCCTTTGCTGGCTGTAGTAATCCATGGGAGGCCGGAGTTCCGTCACCACACCAATATTTATTTACAATAACAATATTACAGGAGCAGCTACAAACAGTGCTGCTAGCAGTCCAGTCAATTTAAGATTGGCTCACAAAGCCTACACAGGTGCTTATATGGGCCCCCTCAATGAGCTATCATTGAGGGAGTCCATACTCCAATTGGCCAACCAATAAAGCCAATTGGAGTTCATTACACCCCTCCCCCCCCCCCCCCCCCCCCCCCCCCCCCCAAGGTCTGAGGAATTCCTGCCAGCTGGCATTCCTCTGAGCTTCTTCCTGCTCCTCATGTCTGGGTCTGTCACCTCTGTGTCGTCCGCCGGGTCGTTCTCCGAAGTGGGCGGGGTGTACCTTATAGGTGCCCGTCTTTTCCTTGACGATCTCCTTGGAAGTTGTTCTTCCTCCTCCTTGGGGAGAGGTGTCGCGGCGGCCTCGTCGAACGTGTCCATCTCCGACTCTGACGACTGGATGACGGGGTCTGGAGAAATTGCTCGGGGCTGGGGTGCAGGTATCCTTTCCGTCTGGGCTATCCCAGCTTGAGCCGGTCCTGCTTCGCCTGCCTCCAGGTGTGATTCCGTTGCCCTTATTTGGTCTAGGTGTTTCTTCAGCACCTTCTATTGAAACCTCATAGGATATGGGCCCTGTTTGGGACTCTACCGTGCCTCTAACCCACGTTGGTCCATTCCCATAATTCTTGACCCAAACCGGTGCCCCCACCTAGAAATGTCTCTGCTGCCGACTATTATCATGCCCCCTGCGTTGGGCCTCCTGTTGTTTCTCCACTTTCCCCGTTACATTTGGGAAAAGGAGACTTAGCCTTGTTCGCAGCCGCCTTCCCATTAAGAGTTCAGCTGGCGGTATGCCCGTTGTGGAATGCGGTGTGATCCTGTAATCAAACAGCCAGCGGGAGAGCTTTGTGTCTATTGACGCTGCCGGCTGCTTCTTGAGTCCTGCTTTAAGTGTCTGGACCGCTCTCTCTGCCAGGCCGTTGGTCGCTGGATGGTAAGGGGCCGTTTTGATGTGATGGACTCCGTTTTCCTTCAGGAATTTTCCAAATTCCCCACTTGTGAATGCCGTTCCGTTGTCCGACACCAATACCTCCGGAAGTCCATGTGTTGCAAACCAGGCCCTGAGCTTTTCAATTGTCGATGCTGTGCTTGCCGAGTTTACCCGGTGGACGTCCAACCATTTGGAGTGGGTGTCCACTATCACCAAAAACATTGAGCCCATGAAAGGGCCGGCGTGGTCAATATGCAGGCGGGTCCACGGTCTTCCTGGCCATTCCCACGGGTGCAATGGCGCCGCGGGTGGCACTCTTTGCCCCTGTTGGCACTCCTGGCACCGATGTACCAAGGCTGCTATGTCTGTGTCCAAACCTGGCAACCAAATGCAGCTTCGAGCTAGCATCTTCATTTTAGACACCCCTGGGTGTCCGTGATGTAACTCGGTTAAGATTGCCTGACGGACCTGAGCTGGGACTAATACCCGGGCTCCCCATAATAGGATACCGTCCTCTACGGTTATTTGGTCCCTTCTGCTTCAGTATGGGTGCATCTGGGGCTCCACTGGTCTTTCCAGTTCCCATGTTAGCAGTAAATGCTTCATCTTGGCTAAAACTGGGTATTTTTGCGTCCACAACCGAATATGTTGTGCGTCTACTGGTAGGGTGTCCAAAAAATTTAGAGTCATTACTGTCTCCTCTACTTTTGGTATTTGCGGCGGAGTGTCCGGGAGGGGAAGTCTGCTCAAAGCATCTGCATTTGCTACTCGCGTTCCTGGTCTGTGCTCCAGAACGTATCTATACGCCGCCAGTAGCAACGCCCAGCGTTGGATTCTAGCTGATGCAATCGGGGGTATTGACTTGTCTTCTTTTAATAACCTTAATAACGGCTTATGGTCCGTCACTATGGTGAATTTCCGCCCGTACAGATACTGGTGAATTTTTTTTACTGCGAATATCACTGCCAGTCCTTCCTTCTCGATTTGGGCGTACTTCCTCTCAGCGATCGCCATGGTCCTCGAAGCATAGGCTATTGGCCGTTCTTCCCCATTCCTTCCTCAATGGGCTAAGACGGCTCCTACCCCGTAGGGGGATGCATCACAAGTGACCACCAACTCCTTCCTTGGGTCATAATGCTCTAGGACATTTTCGGATAACAGCTGTTCCTTAATGTCCCTAAATGCTCGGTTTTGGCGTGCGGACCATTTCCATTCTTGCCCCTTTTTTAGTAGCTGGTGTAGGGGTTCTAGGATGGACGCCCTATTTTCAATAAATTTTCCTTAATAGGTTACCAACCCTAGAAATGATCGTAACTCCTGGACCGTGGTGGGAGCTGGGGCTTCTTTTATTGCCCTTACTCTGTCTTCTAATGGGTGTAAGCCTGACTCGTCTACTTTATATCCCAGGTACGTCACTTGTGGGGCCAAAAAAACACATTTTTCCCTTTTTAGCCGTACGCCTGCCTTTGCGAAACGCCTGAGCACTTCCTCCAGGTTCCTTAAGTGTCCCCTGTTTGTCCTACCCATGATTAAGACATCGTCCAAATAAATCGGCACCTGCGGTAGTTCCTACAGAATATTTTCCATCGTACGCTGGAATATAGCGCAGGCTGATGACACTCCGAAAGGTAGCCTAGTATAATGAAAAAGGCCCTTCAGGGTGTTGATCGTAGCGAACTTCTGGGAGTCCTTGTCCAGTTTTAACTGCAGGTAGGCGTGGCTCATGTCCAGTTTCATGAACAAAAGCCCACCTGCCAATTTGGCATATAGCTCGTCTATTTTCGGGATTGGGTATTTGTCCAGCAGTGCGTATTTGTTAACTGTCTGTTTGAAATCTCCACAGAGACGTATCGAGCCGTCTGGCTTCAAAATTGGTACCACCGGCGCTGCCCATTCCGAGAACTGTACTGGTATGATAATGCCGTCGCGCCGTAACCTTTCAATTTCGTCATCTACTTTCTTCCTTAATGCAAAAGGTACCGGCCTGGCCTTACAAATTTCGGAAGGGCTTCTGGGTCCACATGCAAAGTTGCTTTGGCGCCTATGATTTCCCCCAAACCTTCCTGGAAGACCTCCGGGTATTTTTGGAGTACTCCACTCAACTGCCCGCTTCCACTCTGGAAAATTTTCATCCAATCTAATTTTATGTCTTTCAGCCAGTTTCGTCCAATTAAGCTCAGTCCGGAGCCGTCAACGGTAATCAGCGCAATTGTTTCTCATATTCCACGAGTACATGAGTCGTGCCTAGAAACTCCAGGGGTTCCCCCGTGTAGGTTTTAAGTTTCGTTGATGTTTTTGTTAGGGTTAGTGGCTGGAATCCATCTTTGCTTTTTCTAAATGCTGCCATTCCCATTACTGATACGGCCACACCCGTGTCTATTTCCATTATTGTCGGCCGCCCGTTCAACCGTGGGGTAATCTTAATGGCTTCTGCTTTCTTCGTTGCAATATTATATAATTGTTCCTTCAGCAGTACTTCCAGTTATCTGTGATTAATCTATCTTTTGATTTGACAAAACCAATTTGTAAACCTGCTGTCTGTGTACTCCAAGAAGGAATTCAGAGAATTTACAGTGCAGAAGGAGGCCATTCGGCCCATCGAGTCTGCAACGGCCCTTACAAAGAGCACCCCACTGAAGCCTACGTATCTACCCCATCTCGTAACCCAGCAACCGCCACTTAACAGTTTTTGGACACTAAGAGCAATTTAGCATGGCCAATCCACCTAACCTGCACAACTTTGGACTGTGGGAGGAAACTGGAGCACCTGGAGGAAACCCACGCAGACACGAGGAAAACGTGCAGACTCCGCATAGACAGTGACCCAGCCAGGAATTGAATCTGGGACCCTGGAGCTGTGAAGCAACTGTTCTAACCACTATGCTGCCATGCTGCCCATGAATTCAACTTAACATGTCTTGTAGTCATTGTTGTCAAACACGTAATCATATTTTTAATCTTTCATCTCACAAATGTTTGACACATTTCAAGATCGTAGAAATGAATAGGATATTAGGCAATTTTATTTTCCATAGGGGACTTTGAATATCTGTAGGTATCTGTTTAGATGGCAGTTTCTATTATCTTGACAACTAAAGATGATTGTAGTCCAGCACTTTTTTTAATGCCTTCTTTTAAAGAGTCCCTTTTTGAAGTGCATGTTGACACATATCAGGTATGAAATTCCATGCAACATGTCAAGGCTGGTCTGCAATACAATCCATATAAGAACTTTTCAGAAAAGTGGTCAATTTACAACACCAGATATAAGTTGACTGGTGGCAGCCATCTTGGTCAATGTCTTCTCTTTTTTTTTAAATGGATCCTCTTTAAAAAATTCAATATGTTTTTGGTTAGCTGGTAAAGCTGCAGATGGATCTCACTCGTCACAATTTTGCGTAATTGTGACAAATGATTGGTACAACAGCAAGGTCTGCAAGTAGGAGCAAGTGTTAGCTACATGGGAAAGGGATTTACAAAAATAATGCTCTATCGAAGGGGAGGAAGATTGTTCTCCTGCATCTCTGAAGGACCAGGGACATAAAAGCTACAGCAAAAGCTGACAGCAGGTCACCAAAGCTCTCCTTTTAAAACTGAAGCACAAGGGGAAAATTTCTGTTTTGACGGTGGTAGTTCATCATAGCTGAAAGAACAATTTACTGCAGCCATATCAAGTAAGCCACAAAACCAACAAGTTCTGCATCGTGAAGGAAATGCTTTTCTGTCTTGCCATGTTGACAGCCCTGACTTGGCAATCTGCTCCCCTCACTGCAGCATCCTTTTCTACTTCAACTCATGGGATTTTACACAAATGTCAGAAACTCTTTCCCTTGCTTTTTCACAGTTCAGCTGTGAACGACATCTTTCCTTCGTCCTCATGGTACACATTTTTCTGCTCGACTTTTGTTTTAAAAGTAACTATCTGACTTTCCTTCCTCCTCATGGTACACATTTTTCTGCTCGACTTTTGTTTTAAAAGTAACTACCTGTATCTGAAAATTAAATCTACCTTGGAGTGGATTTTAGAAAGCAGATTATCTAAGGGCAGGGGGATAAGCAAGCAAAGATCATAGAATCATAGAATTTACAGTGCAGAAGGAGGCCATTCGGCCCATTGAGTCTGCACCGGCCCTTGGAAAGAGCACCTGACCTAAGCCCACATCTCCACCCTATCCCCACACCACCCTATTCCCATAACCCCACCTAACCTTTTTTGGACACTACGGACAATGTAGCATGGCCGATCCACCCAAGCTGCCCATCTTTGGACTGTGGAGGAAACTGGAGCACCTGGAGGAAACCCACACAGACATGGGGAGAACGTGCAGACTCCACATAGACAATGACCCAAGCTGGGAATCAAACCTGTGACGCTGGAGCTGTGAAGCAACTGCGCTAACCACTGTGCTGCCCTGCTGCCATCACTGACTTCACTTCACATGTGTAAATGAATTAACAAGGGGCTCAAAGATGACAGCTCAGCTAATTACTGTTGTAATACAACACCAAGTAAAATACTGCTGAGTTTATTAAAAATCATTTATAATTTTAACTTTACAATGGGTATAACACTATAATTAAGTAATGACTCTTATTGTTGCTCTGCTGAAATCCTGTCTTTCAACTATTGCTTATTTTGACAGCTTAGCAATTCACCATATTGTTATCTGGTTTTTAAAAAACTGTTCAATCATTACTACAGAAACAGCCTCCACAGCAAAATGACAGCCTTTATCCAACTAAACTTCAAAACAGAGACCATTGTGTGCACTGTGACTGATTGGCAGCAACAAGGGGGTAAGCTTTCCTCTGCTATTTGTAGGAAAATCATTAATGCAATCATTTCAGTGTTGGTGCTAGTACGTTTTCCCTCGACTATAGATAATGCAGATACCACATTGGGTACTTCATCCCCAATGGAAACTGCATAAAATGTTTCTGCAATCTAAAGTGGATTTCACATTATGCCCCTCAACCGTGCAAGCTGCACTTCAACTATTGAAAAGAGCAGTGTGTGCCAGACAGGCCCTATTAGCAGCAGAATTAAACAAGTATTGCGGCTATCCCTCACAACCGGAAAAAATAATCTGCACACAACATTTGTTTAAAATAGGGCACTCTGCTTCCCTCCCAACAAATACTTAATTTGAATAATTTAAATAACTCCAGCCCATATCAATTTAACCCTTGGATATAAAAATGCTGGAAATGTTCAGTGACATCTGCGGAGAGAGAAGCATAATTAAATGCCTGGATTTTCCACAGGATATTGGGACCCCAACGTTTAATCCAAATCGCTGTATTGCAGCCTGGCATGTAATTCACACACCTTGGCAAGTAATTCACTCATCTGTTGGCACAATCTGTGGAAGGTGACCTCGGCTGTCTCTGCGTTCGTTGTTCTATTATGTACATTGAGCAGGCTCTCAATCTTGCAGTCCCAATCAGAGGACCTGCAGCAATGCTAGACTGGAAGAAGTGGGTGCTACCAAGCCAGGCAGGCATGTGCAAGAGCACTTCAACATAGAAGGGCACCTGGTTGCCTGCACAGAGGTAATGAATTGAGGGGGTCATCAGATAGAAAAGGAAACCTCACTGCAAACCCATTCATATTGAGGGCTGCAGCTTTTCATTCCCCTGGCCCCACCATTAGGGCATGGAGTTACTGGCTACGATGATCCACTGGCCTGCCTCTGGGAGGCTGCTTCGACTGACCTGGCGGCCTCCACTGATGTTGGGAAAATTGGGGACGAAATTGGAGAGGATGAAGAGGCAGTAATCATCACATAGAAGAGCGGGTGAAGAAATCCCAGAGGCAGTAACCACCACCAACAAGTTGAGGGAGCAACCGGCCATTAACAGCGAGAGACGAGCAACAGAGCCATTCATAGCGAAAGAGGAACAACATACCATTAACAGTGAGAGGCCAGTGTCACCCTCATAAGCTCATGAGGCCGCCACTGCACTTCACGAATTCTAAGGAGAGAGGTCCTGTGGAATGAACAATAGGAGCATGAATGCTTGCATGTCCGAGGCCTATACAATAGAGCCTGGTCTCTCATCATCTTGGACCCCCTTGCCACTGGACCTTTCTCCGTCACGTTCATGTGGTAGCTGGTGTGCAGCAGCCACTGCATGTTAAACGAACTCTCGCACAAACATCTTCCACCGCTTAAAATTAAGTTTGGGACCTGGAACATCAGGTCGCTCATGGATAGCCCCAACAGCAGCAGACTGGATCTGTGTATCGCTATCAGGTGTTTTGACATTGACCTCGCCACCCTAAGTGAGACCCGGTGGCCAGGGAAAGACGACCTCAAGGATCAAGGAAAATATTGAACTAGTTAACATATTTTTTTAATCTGTCAAATATCTCTGTAACAAAATACATTACCATATTTAAATTTCATAACTTTTATTCAGAACCTCCTTCCTGTTAATTCAGAACCTCCTTCCTAAATTGAATAGTGTTACGGTAAATGTAGTGTTACAGTAGATGGCACAGTGGCACAATGGTTAGCACTGCTGCCTCACAGCGCCAGGGATCCGGGTTCGATTCTGGCCTTGGGTTACTGTCTGTATGGAGATTTCACATTCCCCCAGTGTCTGTGTGGGTTTCCTCTGGTGCCCCGGTTTCTTCACACAGTACAACCACAGTACAAAGATATGCAGGCTAGGTGGACTGGCCATGCAAAATTGCCCCCAAGTGTCCAAAGCTTGGGAGAATTACAGGGTAAGGGTGGAGGATTAGGCGTAGGCAGGGTGGCCTTTCAAACGGTCTGTGCAAACTCGAGGGGCTGCATAGCCTCCTTCTGCACTGGAGGGATTCTATGAATCTCTGATTCTAATTCCAGAATTTCTAAAGTTCATATTCATTAGAAATAAAAATAGGAGAACTAGTCTTGTGGCTAGTGTAGCAATTCAGAATATATTACAGAATATTAAAAATTTACATAAAGACACATTTTAAAGTTTCATTTTGCATACATATTATATGCCACACAAATGAATATTGTAATTTTCATTTTTCTCCAGGAATGTTTCTTCAGAATAAGCTGAAGTAGTCATAAGCTTATGTTTTTAATTGCAAAGACTGAAGTCGTTGTTCTCGGTCCCTGCTCCAAACTCTGTTCCCTAACTACTGACTCTACCCTTCTCCCTGGTAACAGTCTGAGATTAAGCCATTTTGCTCACAATCTTGGTGTCGCGACTGATCCTGAGGTGAGCTTTGGGCGATGAAGATTCATGCCATCTCTAAGACAACCTATTCCTGTCCTTGAGTCAGCTCATCTGCTGATAAAACCCTCATTCATGCCTGCGGCACATGGAGGCACAACTCTCCCAACAAACTCCTAGCTGGTCTCCCACACTCTACTCTCCATGAACTTGAGGTCATTCTAAACGCTGCTATCCTATTGTGTCTGGACTGCTCACTGCTAGACCAACTCAGCTCATCCCATTTCCCCGCCCTACCCTGTATCCTCTCTTCTCTTCAGGTGCTTATCAAATGCTCTGTTGAAAGCCAGAGTTGAATCTGCCTCCATGGCATCCTCAAGTATTGCATCCCAGATCTCACTGGTTCGCGAGTCGCGGGACTTCCATCATTGGGAACAATTTCTCTCCTATGATCTTTATTATTATAATCTTTATTATTGTCACAAGTCAGCTTACATTAACACTGCAATGAAGTTCTGTGGAAAACCCCTAGTCGCCATGCTACAGCCCTGCTCGGGTACACAAGAAGGAGAATTCAGAATGTCCAATTCACCGAACAAGCATGTCTTTCGGGACTTGTGGGAGGAAACCGGAGCACCCGGAGGAAACCCATGCAGACACGGGGAGAACGTGCAGATTCCGCACAGTGACTCAAACGGCAATTGAACCTGGGACCCTGGCGCTGTGCAGCAACAGTGCTAACCATTGTGCTACCAAGCCGCACGTCTAGTCCATACGATTTTGAAAACATCCATCAATCGCCTCTCAACCTTCCTTCCTCTAAGGAGAACAACCTCAGCCTCTGATCCCGGAATGCCTCACCATAGCTGTGGCTGCTCGTCACCCTCTGCAAAGGTTCAATTCAATTTAAACACATGAAAAGCCATGACTCAAATGCTGTTTACTACATGCAGTTGGCAACAGCAGCACAGTTGCTACCCTTTCCTTTTTGAAACGGATAATCCGGCTTAGAGCTGCACATCTTGTAATTTTCAGAACAAAAAATAAATAATCAAAAGTCAGTTTTTCTTTTTGTGTCCATGACTTTAAAATAAATGCGCTACATGGGTGACAGAAATGGTCTTATTATGCAGGCATTGGTGAGTCAAGATTCTAAATGGAAGCAATATTTATAAACCTATTATTAAAAGCAGGAAACTTTTAAAAATATACAAACAGCAGGCCCTAATTACACAGGCCTCTGTTCTCACCAACTTCAGTGCATTTGTCAGAATCATCAAATATGAAATTAAATCTTTATAGAAGATGTTAAGGCGTTCTTAATCACTGATGTGAGACAAAATTTAAAATCACAAAGTGATGCAGATCAACAAATAAAGTGCAAATAATTTTAATCATCTGCTATTTTCTAAACAAGCATTTGTGAAAGAAAAACTAAGCAAATGATTCCAAGACATTGAAATCATTATTCCTAACTCTGCCCTCCATTTGGACTCAAATAGTGGGACTTCTTTCAAGGAACTCATTGATTTGTAATAATGCACGAACATTGTGGATTTCAGGTAGTATTTTTTGCAATTCAGACTGGAGAAAACTGGGCAGGGCAGTGTTGGAGGCATGGGCATATGGGTAGCCTTCCCGATGGCAGGTCCCTCAATCAGGCAAAGAATGCCTGATAATAGGGACAACAACTCACTCCCACGATTCCTCCTCCCCCCCCCCCCCCCCCCCCCCCCCCCCCCATCACCACCACCCAGAAAGCTGGTGGCAAACCCATCTGGGTTTGCTAGGTGGGCTTCAGGAATGGGAAAGCTGTGTGGCTCCCAGTTAATCCCTGAATAATGATGGGTTCTGCGATAAAGGGCGTCAATTGGCTCATTGATTACACTAATGACAGCCCACCACCAAGACTCCACACCCACCCTTTCTGTGCTCCCACTCCACATCCATCCTTCCCATTCTCCCACTCCACACCCATCCTTCCTGTTCTCCCACTCACACCCACCCTTCCCATTCTCCCACTCACACCCACCCTTCCCATTCTCCCACTCCACACCCACCCTTCCCATTCTCCCACTCCACACCCACCCTTCCCATTCTCCCACTCCACATCCACCCTTCCCATTCTCCCACTCCACACCCACCCTTCCCGTTCTCCCACTCCACATCCACCCTTTCCGTTCTCCCACTCCACATCCACCCTTCCCGTTCTCCCACTCCACATCCACCCTTCCCGTTCTCCCACTCCACACCCACCCTTCCCATTCTTCCACTCCACCCTTCCCATTCTCCCACCCCACACCCATCCTTCCCGTTCTCCCACTCCACACCCATCCTTCCCGTTCTCCCACTCACACCCACCCTTCCCGTTCTCCCACTCCACATCCACCCTTCCCGTTCTCCCACTCCACATCCACCCTTCCCGTTCTCCCACTCCACATCCACCCTTCCCGTTCTCCCACTCCACATCCACCCTTCCCATTCTCCCACTCCACACCCACCCTTCCCATTCTTCCACTCCACCCTTCCCATTCTTCCACTCCACACCCACCCTTCCCGTTCTCCCATTCCACATCCACCCTTCCGGTTCTCCCACTCCACACCCACCCTTCCCGTTCTCCCACTCCACACCCACCCTTCCCGTTCTCCCACCCCACACCCATCCTTCCCGACCCATCCTTCCCGTTCTCCCACTCCACATCCACCCTTCCCGTTCTCCCACTCCACATCCACCCTTCCCGTTCTCCCACTCCACATCCACCCTTCCCATTCTCCCACTCCACACCCACCCTTCCCATTCTTCCACTCCACACCCACCCTTCCCGTTCTCCCATTCCACATCCACCCTTCCGGTTCTCCCACTCCACACCCACCCTTCCCGTTCTCCCACTCCACACCCACCCTTCCCGTTCTCCCACCCCACACCCATCCTTCCCGACCCATCCTTCCCGTTCTCCCACTCCACATCCACCCTTCCCGTTCTCCCACTCCACATCCACCCTTCCCGTTCTCCCACTCCACATCCACCCTTCCCATTCTCCCACTCCACATCCACCCTTCCCATTCTCCCACTCCACACCCACCCTTCCCATTCTCCCACTCACACCCA